>NW_022198698.1:0-7437 GCF_009176525.2 Contarinia nasturtii
CTAGGGGGATTTATCTATTTACGAATATAACATATACGCTAAATTATTTGCACTATTTTATGAAACATAAGTTATTCGCTATATTCAGTAACATATTCGCAATAATCACATAATAAACATAACATCTAGTAGTTCACCTGTTATAGTGTACCATATTTAACTATGCATATTTGTGTTAAAACCTTCGAATATTTTGCGTATATTTCGTATATAAAGAATATTTTTTTTATTTGAATATACTGTCATTTTCTGCGTTTATTCCGCATCTAGTACTACACTGAATTTTGACGGTTGTGTTTGAACAACCAACTCAGCAGTTGTGTGTACATCATGTTAATAACATGTCAAATCAGCGACCAGCATCAACACAATATTTCAAGAAAATTGAAAAGTTTTTGGATTCTAATTTTCCAGAATTCATAATTAATATTTTAGCAAGTTCGGGATTCGACAGTGAACTTTCTTTAATTTCATTAAAAGAAGAAAACATCAAGGCCATAACAACACATTTGAATGAAAATCGGCATTTGGTAGCGGGTACAATATATGAAGATCAAGAAACAATTAAATTAAAGCCGGGACATATATCCATCATTTTAAATATTCCTAGATTCATCAGAGATTTGAAACTAGCGCAAAAAAAACAAAAAAACATTAAAACATCGAAACGTTGACAACAACTTTGATCCAGCACAAAAATTACAAGAAGCTGAGAAGAAACTCATTGAAAAAGTGCGTAACTATCTAGTAAAAATTAATCTGAAACTAACTGTTAGTGAGAATTCTATTTTGGACTTGGAACGTGTTGAAAGTGAATATAAATGTCGATTCGAATGTCCCAGGTGTTTTAAAAAAATACCGTGTACATTTAAAAATTTTTGGATCATAAGCAACCTTCAAAGTCATTTGAAACGACATAACCAAGAAATATATATCCAATTGAATGAGAATGACACTGAAGTAAATGATCTGCTAACAAATGCAAGGAATATTCTAACTGATACATCAAAGCAAACATTGCCAACATCAAATACACAAAACGCTAGACAAAACGTCAATTCTTTGCCGCCAATCGAACACCTCGATAATTCTGGCGCCAACTGAACTGTCAAAAAAAACATTTTCTCGAACACTGTCACATCGAAACAGTACCACTGTCGTGCAACTAAATTTAACTTTGAAATAAAACGTACATAAAATCGCCAGCATAATGTTTTACGTAGTATATTTAATAAATCCACGATTAAATGTGATTGTGCCACAAAAATGGATCTTAAACCACGAAAAACAACTCGAAAAAGATATGTTTTTTGGTGTGAATTCGAATCAAGTTGTCCTGTGCTACTATTCATCTGATGCGTATAACCATCAGGGTGAACCAGATACAGAAATTTTACCAAATTTCAATTTGCCAATCGATTGTGAATTCCCTAATGAAGGGTGTTACAAAGCCAAAATTAAAGTTTTTAAAAGTAAGTATCGATGAAATTTCTTATATACTGTATATAATATTCAAAAATATGGAATTTTATTAGTGAACTTTGATGATGCATTGGCTTATGCGCAACGTCAACGTCAAAGAAATCCACCAGTTTATAACGTTGATCGCTTGTTTGAGTTACCGATTCCAGCTCTGACACCAGATCAAAATAATGCCGTTGATCCACTAAACGTAGATGACAACGTCGATCTTAATGGTACTGGAGATGGTCCACCAATTGAACATGCTAGTGAAGAAGCAAATAATTTGAACGGTGGAAACGAAAACATTGTTGATTTACAGCCATGTAACAACGATGAAGAATCAAACACGAATGATAACATGGTTACTGGTACAATCAACACTGACGGACTCAATCAACAATCTATTAGTGAATCTATGGTTGAAAATCATACTGAAAACTTTGAAAATGTCACAAGAGCTAATAATGGAACCGATCAACGAAATGTTGAATCGATGGCTGAAGAGCACACCGAAAACATTGAAAATGCCACAGGAGCTAATGACGAAACAAATGAACTATCCGGTGGTGAATTGATGACTGAAGAACACATCGAAAACTTTGAAAATGCCACAGGAGCTAATGATGAAACAAATGAACAACCCGATGGTGAATTCATGACTGAAGAACACAATGAAAATATCACACTAGGTAATGATGAAATTGATCAACAATCTGGTGGTTCATCTCAGTTTGATAATAATATCGAAAACTTAGCCGACGCTACAATGTCCAATGGAAACAATCAGCAATCTGATTTATTATTTGGTTCAATTAAAGGCATGGGTGTTCCGTACATCGCACGACATACCCAGAATAATGACGCAATAAATGAACTATTGGAAAATACGGTTGAAAACAGAATCGATGACGATGTATCTATCATGATTGGAGCAGCAGGTGTACCAAAACCAATGTTTATGACTTCAGATGAGCTCGTCAAAAGAGAAAATGACATATTGTCCGGCAATAAGCCATACAATGAAATCGTAAGCAGTAATCTCTATACTCTTTTCATTTTTATAATTTTATATATTTTTAAATGGTAATATATGTTGGATATTTGTACGTATAATGCAGGATGGTGGTGATCGTATTTACTTGGTTGGTGGAATTCGGATTTCAATTCCACTGCGTGTGATTAATGCCTTCAAGTCTTGGGTCGATAGTCCAGATGCCGATAATTTGCATTTCGATGAAATCTTCGTTCATACGCTACTGTTGACAATGGTCACAGCAGCTGATTTGGTTGCATCGGAAATAAGTGATCCGGTTTTGTCATTCATTTTTGGTATTAATTCTTTAACGATTTTAAATGTATAAATGTACTGAACTCATTTCATTTTTTTTAAAGATTTGCTTGCTATTCGAGTAAAGGACGATGAAAGCCGTTTGGAAAAATTCAACGCACACGTGAACCGATTGGTCGAGAAAAAACGCCGAGAACAGTTGCAAAGAAAGTGATTTTAAATCAAAAGCCTAGTCGAAAGCAATTTACTTTTTGTTATTGCCTTATTAATGCGTTAGTTTTATGATTAGCATATTTTTATACCAAGAAATACCTCAAAAATACTTTATACTAGACTTTAGAAGAAACTATAAGTTTTCTATGAGAGTAAAAAAGCCTAGAAAAAAAACTCACAAATTAAAATCCACATATAATATAATATTGATATAATTTAAATGAAGCATTATTTTTTGACGCAGCAATGAACATAAAAAGTTTAAGATTAAATTATTCAATCTTAGATAAATATAAAGAGAATATAACATAAGCAAGAGGCCAATTAAAAAGTTAAAATTATTATTTACTTTATCTTATAAAAACAAACAAAAACCAAAGTGAATCAAATTTATCATTAAAATTTCACTACTGAAAAACCAGTGTAAGAGCTAGGTGTAAAAGTAAATAATTTAAAACTACAAATCATACGTTCTTTAAACATAAACGTCCTGAAAATAAATAAAACCAAATAATAAAAAATTACATGACAAAACAAGAAAGTATTAAATTCAGGCAAAAATCACACAATAACAAATTTAAATTCAAGCAGGAAATACTTCCCAAATTATTTCACATTTATAATAAATTAGGTTTGCATCGGTTTGCATCAAATATTTCATATCTGAAAAACTAAAGAATAGAATTGGGTTACTATTGAATTCAACTACAATTTAATAAATGTCCTTCATTTTGAGAATAAATAAAATTAAAACATTTTATGTTGAAAAGTAAAACAGAAAAAGTACAAAAAATAAAACTCAAAGATTTACAATCTAGTTTACACTAGAGTTTACCACAATTCAATAGTAGTACAAATGAAAACATGTCCAAGTCGGAAATAAGCAGATAATTTATGCTGTGATTGGTGAATAAAAAAGTCTGACATATTTTTTTAACTATTTATTAAAGTTTATACATAAAAAAAATTATTTAAAAAAGCTAATAAAAATTATTTTCAATGAATAGTTTTTTAAACGTTTTTATTTTTGACGTTTGCGTACTAATTTTAACATTTCTTGTTTAATATCTTCTAAGAATGTGTTGTCGAAGCAAAGTTCTTTTTCGGCATCTTTGAAAACTGGATGTGATATTGTCACTATATAATTCTTAATGTTTGTGTAGAAACTGTTACCGTTTAAAATTTTCTCAATTATTCCACGTTCATCAATACCATACCATAAAGCTAACACTTCAATTTCTCGTGGTTTTTTCTTACTTTTCTTATCTGGTTTTACTAAAGCAAAGTCCCAGGTGTATTTTGTTTCTTTAAAAGTTGATCCAACATATTGAAAACTCAACACTGAACCAAAAAGAAATTTTGTCCCACATCGATCAAAGTTATTATTGACGAAAATACACCACTCTCCAACTTGAATTTGTGGGTTTTCAAAAATGCCACTTGGTCTTTGAACTCGCTTGAACTGCAATTGTTTACAGCTGGATTTTTTTCCATCTTGATTTTGTACACGTTTTAATCGGTCACTGCTTAATCTTTGTTTAGAGTCAGTTAATAGCCAAATTAAATGTGATTTTCGTATAACTTTAGATTTTCCATTATTGCACATGACTTTCACATAAGGACCAGAATTGTCTGTATTTAATACATCTTCACCAAAATCTGGGAAATTCGAACATTCAATTTCTGTTGGACAATCATCTTCCGTGAATTCATTATCGTCATCATCATCATCATCATCATCTAGTGTAGCTGTTTTTATATCAGTATGCTTAAGTGTAGATGACCGAATTTCATTCATTTGCACATTCATTCCTAATGCTGATGCATCTCTTAGCGCATTTTCTCTTGCCTTTTGCATTTCCAGTTTAATTTCCAAATCAGAGGGCAAGTTGCAATGAAATTGGTTGAATTCAAGTTTCTTGTTGCGCGGGAATTTTACATTTGAATTCGCCAATTTAGAATAAATTATATCATTCTGCAGTTCTATTCGACCTACTAAATGGAAGAGTTCCAATAACGTGAAATTTATTTTAGTGTAGTTCACAGTGCCCATAGATCGCATTTGCCGAAAACTTTCCTCGCACGGTTGACTACTGAACAAATGCGGTATGAACAATTCCGGTTTATTTATGTTCCGCAAATATCTCATAAGTAAAATTAAGTTGTGTGAATTTATTTCGATGCATTTTTCCAAATTAGATGTGATGAAATTATTCATCAAAGTGTAAATACTTTTATTCGCTAAAAATAGAAATAAATAATTATTAGTGTTTGGAATATTAAAAATCTAGTTAAAAATATAGTTTTTGTTGATGTACCTGGTCTTTTTAGCCACACTTTCCAAGCTCGCAAAAAGTACATTGCATGCCAAATACGATATATCCTTTCATTGGGTTGAAGGCCAACATCTTTGAATGCAGTAAATATTTCAAAACAGATTGTTAAATACATAATTGTGGCTTCACTGTCAACAACCAGATCTTTGAGTGCCTCACGAACACGTTGATCTATGGTTTTTTCCAAAGATTTGATATTCTGACGATCATCGGGACATATATCGCTCATCACCAAGCCGTGTCTATCTTTTGGAAAATCATTGATCAATATTTTCAAATGCGAGACGCTGACGATCTTATCTCCCATAGGCATAATAATTCCTGATTTTAGCATTCGGTTTCTGCCTTTACAGCCATTGTGATCGTGGTCTTGCATGTGATACGATTGTTTCATATGTTCATCTTGAAACAGTAACTCTTCATCAGTACCTAGATGACTGATAGTTGGAGTTTTATACTGCATGCATTGTAGCAGACGTGTATCACCATCGGATGAAAACCCCAAAACGGTTATACCATATCTGAAAAGTTGATATGGATTAATATCATGTCGTGGATAACGAATATGAAAGTAATACCTGTGTAACTGTTCTTGTGTATATTTCCATCTGTTCAGAACATTTTCCGCATTAAATTTATTGTTTGTACCAAATATTTCTAATATAAATGGTGGCACTCCCACTACGATTGATTGCGCCAAAACTAAATAGACGTGCGTAGATTTTTCATAATCCATAAATTTCGTTATTTCTTCTGCCGATGTTGCCAAATATGTTGAAGCTATTGGAATTCCGGTTTTCTTATCAAATGGTAACACCAGACCGACTAGCTGATTGGTTTGTGGGTCGTGTTGAATTTTGGTGACGATTCCGGACGCATCTTCACAAATCCACACATATTTAGGCAAACGAAGTGTATTCAAATGGTTGTCAAGCTCTTTCAATCTTAATTCACCTTCTGTGATTCGACATTTGCTTTGATTGATGTAACTAACTGTTGACAATTAAAACAGAATTAGATGTTTAATGCATAAAATATTGGAAATTCTTAAAATATTACCAATCGTAAGCGTTTTTGGAATTGGCAAATTAGCGCATAAAGTATCATAACATGCACGTCCACACATCAAATAAATGTATGTTGCAAAATGTCGAATGGTTTCACTGTATCGAAAACCTTTTGGTTGCTTGCCTTTATTACTCTCAACCGTTTCGAGCAGGCTTTTCATTATCGATGTTAGTTGTGGAAAGTGAGGAAATAATTTCTTTACATCTGTCATTGACTCTTGACGGCATTGATCAATATATTGAGGAATATTCAAAATGAGCTGTCGATGGCCTGGTAAAAATTTGAAAGGTTTTGTTGATTCGTACGGAGTCCCCAAGAGTAATTCTCGTTTTGTTTCAACAAATTCTTCGATCGCACCAATTGTATGAAAATCCAAACTCTTTAGAGCAAGAACACAGTCAAATCCAGAAGACCGCAGTATATTTCTCATGTATTCTGGTATTTGTGAATTTTGATCTAACTCTTCAAAGACATCCTGTTATGATTTCGTGAATGTTAGAACATGTCAATATCTTTATTAATAAAAATTAAATTAACTCACCATTTTTTCACTGAAATTTTAACAACCAATTTATTTTTCGTTGAAACACGTTAATTGATCACATATAAACAAACAACATTTCTGCGCCAAAACTATGACAATGTTCGCTGAAATGTCAAAGTCGCTGATACTTCAGAGAAAAATCTAGTACTGCGAAATATTCAAAATATATGCAAAATAATCGTACTTATACGCTGGTTTAGAACAAATTTGTAGTATATTTGTATTAATGTTATATAATCTTAATATTTGATCATTTTTTACTCAGATAAAAACCCCTAGATAAAATGTTGGCTAAAATGGTACTTCAATGTGTTTTCTTAATCTATGGCCCAAGGGCTTTCCAACCATACATCAATCGCGGCCAAAGGTCTTTTTGGTGTGGATATTGTATAATTCAAGTATATATAGCGAGTCGACTTTTCAACACACTAACGTGGTTTCGTTACTCGCACTGCCGTCCGCCATTATAATAAAAATAAGAATGGTCAGAGTCAGGATATACTTTTTATTCAGACGTCAAAATA
>NW_022198699.1:0-26620 GCF_009176525.2 Contarinia nasturtii
CAATTGCGAAGACTCCGCAAGCACCGCTTCCAGGTGGCTGTGTTGTTGCCACGGGAACGATATTATATGGAGTATTTTTTTCCATATAACGTACTCATGGCTTTCTTATCCACCACCGACCATTGCTTTCTATTCCCATTGATGCCATATAGACTATCGTACACATTGATCTCGAATTTATGGTTCTTGGTCACAATTCGATTAAATACCACCCAATGCATATTGTGGGAGTGAACAATGTGTAGATGGCTTTTCGAAATACCTTTTTTTATTTTTTTTATTTCTCCCTTCATCGAAAAGTATACCATTATATTTAAAGTACTCGGCGCAATAACTTTAAATTGTTTTTTGTAGCCCTGCGGAAAAACAATGAATTTCAAGAAATCTTCTATGAGATCTGCCTCTAACCAATTATTGGGCTTTACAATTTTACTATCGGCCTGAAACTAAAAAATAAGAAAATTATAAATTAACATATATCAATTGATTGTAAATTGAACGTTGAAAAAAGTAAAACACAAATCGTAGAGTATTAATACTCTAGAATCATCAAACTAATCATAAAATTCAAATTATTTTTGTATACATTTCAACAAAACTCTTGTCATCATCAGCAACCCGTACTAATGAGATAATAGTCGAAAAGAAGGATTTTTCAAAATTTGACATATTTCAAACATCCCAAAAAAAGATAGGGGACTCTGGTCGAGATGAGCTTGATCAATCTGCGTACTCTCCAGATATTCCTTCTGATTTCCACTTGTTCTGATGCATATCGGCCTGTTCGATGAACACATTCAAAATTATGAAAAAGTGCGAAAATGGTCCGATGACTGGATAGTATCAAAAGACGAGGAATTCTTTCGACGCGGAAGCGACAAGCTACCAAGAAGATGGGCGAAAGTCAAAGCTAACGATGGGCAATACATTGGTCATTGTAGTCATTCATTTAGTTTTGAAATGAATGTTTTTTTGAACACAAAAATCCTTCAAAATTAATTGACGCACCCAATAATAAACCTCATAGGCGTCTAACTTATTTGGATCTGTATGTTGTTAATGTGTTTTAGTTTTTTCTACGATTTTATACATCAATTAATTAGGCATTTATCAAATATTTTCTATTATACTCACATTGAGTATATTCTGTATTTCAGTTTCGCATTTTTTAGCCTCATTCGATTGTGGGTCATGATGTGGCTTATCACAATGTGGACATGTCCCATCCTATAAAGGGCAGTTATTAGTAACAAAATAGTGCAAATAAAGATGTAATACAGGTGATGAAATATAACCTCATATAAATCTTGTGCCACCTTTTCTTTATTTAGTTTGAGTCAAATTTCAGTGCGATATAATAAGGACTTGTAGTCATTTAAGGTTTATTTTTAGTTGAATTATTCCAAGTTATATTTCATCTCAGATTTATAAATATTTGTCGGTGAGAATGAAAATGACTTTAGCATTTCTACCTCCAGCTGACATCATATAAAAAACTTTTACTTACGTCATCATCATCATCATCATTATCATCATTATCATCATCATCATCATCATTGAATGAGTAAGAGTCACTCTGCTCAAATATTGTGCTCAATTTCGGTGCGGAAAGCTTAGACTAAAAACGAAGAATGAATTAAATGCATATAATTATATAAATAATATTTTTCTTTGCATAAGTTAAATATTTAAAATTCGTCATTCACAACTTCTGGAACAATGAGTTTCACAATTCAAAAAAATAAAAAGTAAAAAATATTTACATTATCTGGATGACTTGGTGCTGTTTTTACGATGTCTTGTGGTGCAATATTCACTTCTGAAGTGTTTCCCGATTTAGTTGGTAAAGAAAGTGATGGCGATCGAACAGTATCGGCATTTTGTTTTTGCTTAAATTTAAAGAAAACTTAATTAATATTGATTTTGAATTTATTAAGCATATGTAATCAAGACTGAAATTAATAAATAAATTAAAATTATAAAGTCGGAAAAATATACGTAGGTCGCTTGACATGTTGTTAGAATGAAGCACTTCTAGGTTTGCAAATTACAAAAATTTCAAATTTTAACTCGCTCGCAAATTGCGGTAATTTCATGCATTAAGATAACCTAAATAGAAATTTTGCATGAGCAAAAACATAGGCAACACTTTTGCAATAAAAATTGTCCAAGACCTAGAAGAGTTTTAAGGTGTGTATGATTACAATTTCTTTTCAATAAATGAAGTGCGCTTAATAATCAGGAGAGCTTTTTCATTCCAAAAGCAATTTTTCAAGCAATCAAAGTACAATTTTCATTAGTTGGTTTATTATTATTTTACTTAATGAAAAGAAAAACAAAGTAAAAAAAATCAGCACCTCTTTCACATAAATCAGAACCACTGGATTATCGATTTCTCCTGTTATATGATTTTTGATCTCGTTCACATTAGCGCCAATATCATCGAGGTTATACCACTTGCCCTCTTCACATAAATAATAGAGCGTATAGTGTTTTGGAGAGATATAGCGGTTGATTACTCCTTTCAACGCAAATATGTTTAACTCCGAACGAGAATTCTTTAAATGCATTGTTTTTTGAAGCTCTGAATAGAAAACAGTGTAGTTTTCGTTTGCATTCTTTCTTTGGACATCTACAAAAATAATGTCACCGAACTCAGTTATATCTGCGAATCGTTCATTACAGGAAACGCATATTCCTCTACGAAAACCTATATATTTAGATATTTCGCGGAAATTGTACGTTTCTTGAAAATGGCTATTCAGATTTATGGCGGAATCCCAGTGTGAGCCGCACTGACATTTCCAGCTTGTAAATGTCTTCGCAAACATTTTCGCATACAATTCGATGACATTATCATGGCAGTTTATCACTCCTTCCTTGACTTTAAAATTCTCTTGAATGAATTTGGCATGGAAATTACGCATTGAGTCGTCGGTATCATTCCGCAAAATCGACATGATGTTGTTGTTCGATATGCGAGTCGGGAAACAGCTTGGTTTTTCTTTGTATAAAAACATGAAAAAGTGCAATAAGCTGTTTACCCCGCATAACTCTATGAAAAGTATACCATTTTCTATGTAATTGTTGTCAAAGAGAAATGGAAATTTTGATGTTTTGGCAATCGAATCCATATCTTTTTTTCCATTAAGCTAAAACGAAAAAAAAAAAAACATTATCAATTTCAATCAAGCTTTGACAATATATTTTTAAAAGTCTTTTTATGTATATTAGAATAAAAATGTGTCCCAGGCTGATCGAAAATTACGTTTGAGAAGTACTACCCATCAAACCTCTACATCACAAATTTGAACCAAATCCGTCCACGGACCCAAAAGTTACAGAGCTTGAAAGAGACCAACCTCTGCCTTTTTGGTGGTATCATTCGGAGCTTAGTGATATCGTTCGGACTCTCTTCTATCTACTAGAGCCAGAAGGAAATTCTCTATTGATTTCGGATGTGGTCATAGAGGCAGAGGAAACGAACACTTCGAAAACGGCAGTTTTTGAAGAAATGTCTGAAAAAATCCAAGGTATCGCTTTAAAAGTGTGCGATATCTTAGTGATTTATTTACAATAGACCCCAAGTCGCATGTTGAACAGTTATTATTGGCAAGAAAATTCCACTCGATCATTTGCTCAAAATGGTTTCGAGAGGTAGATTTAAGGCGATGTTTAAGGGACTCGATGCACTAATAAAATAAATATTTTTCATTGATTATTAACTAACAGTATCCCACAGAACCTATTCAATGCAGTTTGCGATAAGGTATAGTCTACACGGTCATCAAAAACCGATATGTCCACAAAAAGCCATATAATCGCATTTTTTGTTTGAGCTCGCCTTTCATGTTAGTGTATTTTCCAAAATATTGTTTTATCATCTGCAATAAGTCGAAACGATGCCAAAAGATTAATTTATGATATTTCCAAATTTTTTGAATAGAAAAAATACTGTTTACTGAATACTGTTGCTCAAAAGCAACAAAAAATAAGTTCCAAAAATTTCACAAAAAGGTGTCTCTCAAAGTCGTTCAGACGATGGCAATTTTAGATGACTTTAATAACGAATCACTTTGATATTTCTGGTGTGGCTTGGTGAGACCTCTACCTGTCTTCTGAGTGGAAGAATAGTTTATATAATTGCTTCGCACCCAAATAAAACGATGAAATGTGGAATTGAGATGTATTTTGAAGGTGGTCTCTTTCAAGCTCTGTAACTTTTGGGTCCGAGGACGGATTTGGTTCAAAGAATGACTGTGAAGTTATAACAGTTTTTTGTACCATTTTTATATGACCTGCTCCACTCGCATTTATTCTACATTTATGAACAGCTTTTATTGGGCTGAAGCTTTGAATGTTAATTAGATACGAGTGGAGAAATGGTATAAAGCGTTGAGTTATTCTTTGTGATGCAGAAGTTTGATGGGTAGTACTTCTCAAAAATAATATCAGTCTGTAAAAAGTGACACCTTTCATTCAAAAAGTCACGTCATTTTCGATCAGCCTGGTATACAAATGGTGATTTTCTCCATACAAAAAAAGGGTCCTTGTAGAATATTCACAATATATGTGAAATATATACGTTAGTTTATTTTACAACTTAATGTGTATGTTCGAAATAAAAGCTCATTTTTGGAGCGATACTGGCTGTATGTAAAATGACGAAGAATAGTTTAAATGCATATGAATTTTTCTTTGAGTAAGTTAAAAATTTAAAATTCATTACTCACAGCTTTTGGAACAATGAGTTTGTTAACTTCAATATTCTTTTGCCTATTATCGCCATACTGAAAATAAATATTATTAGGATATGATTATATTGTATAAATATGATATATTTACATTATGTGGATGACTTTGTGCTGTTATTATGATGGCCGGTGGTGCAATATTGACTTTTGATGTCATTCCCGATTCAGTTTCTAACGAAAGTGATGGCAGTCGAACGGTATCGGCATTTTGTTTTTGCCTAAATTAAAAAAAAAACTTAATTAATAATGATTTTGAATCATACAATGATTTTTGGATAGAATAGATCCGTAAGATCTCCGCAAGATCCGGATCCAAGCGTGCGTACGTAGCCGCATGATACATACATTCCTTACTCCGTAATGCTATGGCATGCGAATCAAAGAAGGGGAAATAAGAATAACGAATTTGCGTGCGTATTATATATGTATGCATCATGCGGCAGCGTACGCACGCTTGGATCTGGATCTTGCGGAGATCTTACGCATCTATCCTATCTAAAAATCATTGTATGTTTTGAATTTAATAATCATATGAATCGGTTAGAATATTCGTGAGCTCAAGAAATTTGTTAAAAATAAAATATGATCCACACTGAAGTTTTCTGATACATTGAATTTTTTGAGAGAGTCATTATTAACTCAATCTACATAAATTTTGTTTTTTTTACTTTTCCGCACACACCTAGTGTGTAAGGTAAAGTATTGGAATCGGTCGAAAAATTAACACCCTCAAAAAACATGTTTTCTGGGTGTTTTAGGAGCCAGGGAACACGAATCTGGCGTTTTTTCGATGTCCGAATGTACGCAAAAATTTGTTAACACGATAACTTTCAAACAAGAAAAGTAATTCAAAATCTGACTTCACAGGATGATTGGGGGTGCCGAGGAATAGAAACCATTAGATTTTGAGCGACTTTGGTTGATTGATTGAAGTGTCATGTCTGGTGTGATGCCCATGGCCATCCATCGGAAAAATTCAAAAAGTGATATTTAATGTATTTTTAAACACTCAAAAATGTGTATAGGGGGATTTTTATATATATGACGTTAGTTTTGCGATACAAATAACTTTACCAATGCGGATCTGGTTTCACGCAGTTTCGTCAAGGATTCGTAACATTTTTCAAGTAATCCAATAATTTTGATAATATAAAGTCATTTTTTAAATTGAATTTCAACACAATTTCAGCCGTTCATCTATACGGTACTTTTTCCCAAACGAATGTCCCAGAACACGACTTGATTATGTGATGCTGGCTTGGAAAATGTGTGCGAAGGAATTCTTGATATCCTTCTTGGCCAAAGTGAAAAACAAAGAAATAAAGTATGTCGTTTAAATCAATGACCAGGATATATTCTATTTGGATTTCATTGTTGTGATTGAATCAATAACAGGAAATGATTCCAACATTTTTGGCCCACACGCCAAGTGGAACTTCAACAAAACAATTAATGCTTTTTGCTTAATGGATTCGGTATAGAAACTTCGGAAAATTCATGGAAGACGATTCCATTGTTGAAAATTCGAAAGTAACACCTGACTTTGAACTTTGGCGAATCAGAGTACCAACCATGGCCATTAACTCATCTACCGATAGATTGGCCATGCTAAAAGATGTAAATCTGCTATTGACCAAACTAAATAATAGTTTAAAATCGGTTTATTTTATGAATGAGACTGAATTTAATCATGTCGATTTCTTGTGGGGCATTGATGCTGCAGAAATGGTTTATTCCAAAGTTTTGGATTTTTTTGAATTGTACTGATTGAAATGGAACTACCGGATATCTTTTTAATAAAAAGTTTTTATTGTTTATCTACTAAAAGTATTACCCACGATATCAATATGTTACCAAAAATTTCGATTGCATATCCAACCCGAAACCAAAAACGAAATAATTATAAAAAACGTGAATATTTTGATGTGATAATCCCAAAATAGCTCAAAAAATAAATTTGCAGTTCTAATATACTACTAATATTTCACGAAGCAGCCCAATAAATGCATTTGAATATTTGGACGACGTTTGATTTTTTGGTAAGTAGAACGACTTAATCGGCATAAATGTGGACGAGTGTAAAATCTGTAATTTTCCATGGTTTTTCAATGTCTGAGCTATTCTGAGTCAGCCATACACAGTGACTCGTTGAATGCTTATATTTTAGCAACATGTGCCACATGTGAAGCGCTCACATTTACTCGTATAGAACTTTTTAGCATTGGATGCATGACGCATGAGATTACTAAATTATATTTTACTTTGAAATTAATTTTTTGTTCTGCAATTACTACACCAAGAAGTAATATCGATGTGAAATGTGTGTGAATGTCTGTCACTGATTACAATAAATTTTATCTGTTCACGGTTGGACTCATTTTGAATCACAAATCTAAATATATATTTGGATACTGTGTGTAAAAAATTAAAAACTGTAAAACATTACCAAACATTTTGTCCGATTATTATTACGCTATCCAAATACTTTTACCTGTGTAAAAATCATCCATTTCAATTTTAAATTTTTTGCATATATGCATTAAATATTCATACTGCGAGTGTTTTCGATATCATTTATTTTTAATGAAGTCATTATTCATAAGGATCTGACGCATATAAAACGAGAACAGTTCGGTGATGAGTATCAGTAAAATTTCTCGATTGAAACAAGAATAATGTCGAGATTGAAATGTTTCACGTTGTTGCTATTTGGGCTTTTAATTTCAGAGGTGAACTTAAAGATAACTTCAATAAAGTGACTAAAATTCGATTACATTTTTTGATGAATGACAGAATCAACTAGTTCATTTATTTTTAAATAACTTCATATACTTTAATCATGAATACGCGTGTTTTTTTTTTGTAAACAAAGTTTTGATAATTGTTCTGTCATCAATGGTTTAATGATAGAATCGATGGAAATTAAGCTAAAAAAGTTAATTAAGTGTGATATTTCACATCAAATATTTCACTGAAATTGCATAGATTAACAAGGCTTAATTGTTGTTTCGATTTTGTTTTAATTAATACTGCAATTTCGATTGTCTTTTTTTATAGTATTTGGTAGTCAATGGAGACCTGAACGTAAAGAAAATGATCTCTGATTATGAAGCCAAAATGAAATTCAAACCAGCGCCAATAGCAGTGATGAAAGACAATGTATTAATAGCACCACAAACGGCCAAAGATTATATAGAGCTTTTTGAAAGTATGTCGGAGCCAAAATCACCTTCATCAAAATCATCTTCGCCAAAATCTCCATTGTCGAAATCATCTTCGAAAAAATCTTCTTCGTCAACATCACGAAAGTCAGGCCAATATCACCCCCTTATGGATAAAGGATTATCGAAAAACGAGGTAAATCTTGGTGTTTTTTTTTTCCTCTTTAAAGTAATGTCAGAATAATGGAGTCACACATATGGAATGGATTTTTTTGTTTTTAATCGAATAACAGATTTTGGAGATATATTTCAATAAAGCAGTCAAAGATGCGAAAAAATTCAAAACTACTCCCGAATTCCAAGATCTTCGAGAACTGTATGCATTGTATCAGCAAGCTGTTGTTGGTGATAATAATACCAAAAGCCCGAAATTTGATCAAATAATAGCATATGCTGATTGGTATGCCTGGGATAAGAAAAAGGGAATGAAGTCAGCGGAAGCAAAGTTGGATTATATCAAAGAAGTTTTCGATTCTATTCTAAAATATGGTTTATCAGATGAATAGATAACATTTACATGTGTAGTATAGGTACTAACAGCTTTGATTTTTTTTTATTTGTACTACAGAAACGTAAAAATGTCATTGATTTCAACAATAAACCTAGAACTCTTTTGGTGTTGCATGCACTAGCGTCACGTGATATTCTCATTAATAATAGATTAAGTCCTTCAAGGTTCCATATTACATTTAATATCATGTCTGAATGTCTCATGTGTTACGGATTGATTGGGTGATAAATCGTAATTGATAATAACGTAGAAAGTAGACAGAAAAAATTACATAGTTTATTGTGTCTGCTTCTTCAAAACTCGTAAACATGAATTGAAAGAAAGCTAACACAGACTAAACAGTCTATTTTCTATATAAAGCCTGCATTTGTCCAATTTCTACTTAGATTTGTGTACAAATTTCGTTAATCAACTTATTAAAATGAAAACAGCATTCATTTTTCTAAGTTTAATCTTGGCTTCTCACAGTCACGACATAAACGTTATTTCCAATTTAGTTCAAGATTTGATTATAAATGAAAACGTTCCATCAGCTCTATCAGTTTTTAGTTGTTGGCCACAATTTGATAATTTTCGCTTTGTGAAAGCATCCAAAATTCCTGTACAATTGAATCGCCATTTTGGAATAGCGCCGCGCATAATTGACGACAGCATGAATAAGTTATGGCATTTCATTGATATGCGTTGCAATGATAGCCATTCGTTCTTAAACAATGGCGAATATTTCCGTCACCCGTACCGTTGGATCTTATTTGAGCCCATTGAACATCATCTAACTAAATTGATGTTTCTACCAGATAGTAACGTAGTTTTGGTCAACTTTGATACAGAGAACGATCGATTTAATTTAAAACAAGGTAAATGATACGAAAATATGGAGCAAATATTTCTTCAACTTAACAAAAATTTAGTTTACAAGATTGATAAAGAGTCGCATTTTATAAATGAAACATTTGGATACTGGAATGTTGAAAATGGTTTGACTGATTTACGTGTGACAAGAATTTTATCCAGACGACGAAGTGATTTCCGTGGAAAAGTGTTGAAGTCAACTTTAATTGTAACGAAAAACGAATCAATCGACCAATTGAACGATCATCGGTAATTACTATGCAATTTTCGAAAATTAAATGGTGTCCATCAATAAAAATTATTTGAAGGCTATCACACATCGATTTTCCTGCAAAAATTGGCTATGCTATCACAAACATTCTGGGAGAATCCGTAAACTCTACAGTTATTTATAATTTTGAAAATACATGGGGATATGGTGATATGAAGAAACCTGACAAACTGATTGGAATGATGGGTCAATTGGTTAGAAATGAGATTGATATTGGAGGTAATTAGAGCAAAAGAAAATCTTCGTTCTTATCATTTTATCGAGTGTTTTCGACACTTTTTAGGCACTGTTTTATTCATAACACCCGACAGAGTGCCACACATTGAATACTTGTCATGTACATTGCTTGCCAGACTCGCGTTCGTTTTTCGAGATCCTCCACTGTCACAGGTTTCAAACTTGTATTATCTCCCATTTTCTGGAATGGTGTGGATTTGTGGGATCATTCTTGTCGTCGTGAGTACATCGATTATCTTTGTAACTTACCAATTTTCAAAGGACAACGAGCAAGAGTTAATTTCAACGGATTTCGTATTGTTCGCAATCGGTACGATATGTCAAATGGGAACCCATTTCATTCCAAAAAGAATGTCTGGAAAAATTGCAACAGTGAATATTCAGTATTTTTTTCGACATCAATTTCGAATAATGCAGAGTTTTTGATTTTTCTCTCTACAGTTTGTATTCTCTCTGTGTCTAATTTTCATTTATACATCATACACTGCAAACATCGTTGCCCTTTTACAATCAACGTCAGGGAGCATCCGAACATTAACAGACTTGTTAAATTCCAATATGGAACTTGCTGTTGATGACACACCTTATTCTCGATTTTATTTTTCCACCGAAACTGAACCAATTCGCAAGAAAATCTATGAAACGAAAGTGGCGCCGCCGAATCAACATTCAAATTTTGTGAATGTCAGCTATGGCATCGGCAGAATGAGAAAAGGACTATATGCATTCCATACGGTATGTATTTCTTTTGGTTTTTATTGTAGCCTTTTAATTTGAGTTGAGTGTCCACTATTCCTACCAGAGTTGGTAAATGCACCTCACAAGTGCGCGCACTTACAAGTTGTGTGCAACTCTTCTTGGGTGCGCGCACCTGATTCCATATAAATGTTGGGTGCGCGCACTTGGAGTTTTTTCTTACACATTTCAATATAAAAAATCGTCAAAAATGTATTTTTTACTTAATTTTTTCCATTTAGAATTTTTTCACATGCAAAAACTGTTTACATGTAAAGCAATGTGGTTCAAAAGACAATCAGCAGGCGGCTACTTGTAGCTTTCCAAATATATAAGAAACACAATTTGTCAGTAATTTGTATTGATATATTGAAGATGACCAAATAAAAAATGGAAAGTATTAAGTAAAAAATACATTTTTGACGACTATTTACATATATTGGAATAAGCAAGAAAAAAATTCCAAGTGCGCGCACCCAACATTCATATGGAATCGGGGGCGCGCACCCAAGAAGAGTTGCACACAATTTGTAGGTGCGCGCCATTGTGAGGTGCATTTACCAACTCTGATTCCTACACAGGAATTGGCTACTGGCTACAAAAATGTTAAGGACACATTTTACGAACATGAAAAATGTGGTTTGGTTGAAATTGAGTACTTGCGAATTGTTCATCCTTGGCATGGCATACACAAGCATTCACCGTACAAAGAAATTTTTAAAGTCAGCTTATTCAAAATACGCGAGACTGGAATTCAAGCTGTGGAGCTAGCACGTCGACAAACACACCGGCCTACTTGTAATTCGCATTCTCCTAACTTTGAGAGCGTTCGAATTATCGATTGTTATGCTGCATTCTTGGTTTGGTGCTACGGAATATCGGCAACTCTATTTTTACTTTTTATTGAATTTATCTGCAAAAATAGACGGTTTTTCTTTTGTCAAAATTGAAATGATAAAATCAGTTGATATTTCATTTATCTGAAATTGATTGGTTTTGCTCCCAATTAATCTTCGTCCAAGAAAAAAATCATCGATCAAATAAATAAAACACATTTATCGAATAATATGTAATAGTTTCTTCCTCCTTTTTATTGTTTATATTCAATCAGTTAATACATAAATGGATTTCTATCGATACAAATGCTATATTTTGTTGCTGTGGTATTTTATTTACATAAATCTTGTTTATCTCATTCTTTTTTCTTGTTTGTTTTTTTTTTTTTTTTTTTGGTTATTTGTTATGTATTTTCCAACCAGTGACGAGTTGCAACGCTAAAATCAATTTTTTTGGCTAAAAATATGAACGAAAATGAATTAATACCCATCCATTGAATGACCAAATAAAATAAAATGTTGCGTTGCTGAATCACTATCGATCATAGTTTCATTATAGATATTTTTTTTACTTCCTCCTCGAAAATAAATAGTAATTTAAATACGGTACATGTGTGTTTGCATGCATTTTTCTTGCCACTCTTGATTTGACAACATTTCCTACAGATATATGTTGACTAGACTTTGCCTACACTGTAATTTTGATGGGATTAAAATATAATCCTTTCAGATTTATTTGAAAAAAAATCCAAATGGATTAAAATGAAATAAGAAGGTGCTAGAAAGATTTTTTGTATTCATTTTAAATGCAAAATACAATAGTTTTGTAAAACAGTTAAATTGTATTAATTGTTTGAATATTAAATGAATAATAATCATTCTGGTGGAACAACAACAATATGAAACATTCATTGACATTTACATGAAACTTCAAACGCCTGTCATTGTCTTTCGATTACAAACATAACCTTTCACGGTCTTATGTTGTGTAAAACGCTTGCTCCGTTGTCGAAAAAACTATTTTTGTTTCTGTTGGAATTTCGATTGGTTTGTTTATTAACCCTCCTAGGTATAGAGGCGGTCCATTGGACCGACATTTTTGAAAAAATTGAACAAAAATCGAAGTTAATTAAAAAAATTCAAAATTTCTCGGGCAGATTATTCGTACAGAAGATTATAATTCATGTACATACTGTTTCTATCATAAAATAATTGTATATGTTGTGGACATTTGATAAAACCAAATCTCACCTAGAACGTATAGTGGCGGTCCATTGGACCGCCCATACAAAATGCATGAAAACCTCATATAAACAGTAAAAAATAAAACAATTCAAAACTGTCAACAGTGCACATTTTGATTTTTGCGTTATAAAACGGTGCATATAGAGTAGATTCAGCAATTTAGCAAAGAATAAAAAAGAAAGAATTTGCGTATATGTGTATATAAGCTAAGAAACACAAACATGATTCGTTTGCTGTCGATCAAAAGTGTGGTTTCTGAAGATGAAATCAGCACATTTTATAACAGCACAAAAGGTGGCGTTGATCATTCAGATCAACTGTGTCATAGCTATTCATGTCAACGAGGCAAAAATCGTTGGCCTTTCTTCATGAACTTGATCAATGTATGTGGACTCCACATTGTGGAGTCGCTGCGTTCATTGTTTATAATGCAAGACATGGAATTACATGAGATCGGTATTCATTTCAACGCAAGAAACTTTTGATCGAATTATCGGAAGCATTGGTGTATGATCAAATAGCACGCAGATCTACTTATGGATTTAATGAAGCGCATCGAGCTGTACTCAGCACAGTTCAACAGCACCGTCCACTCCAACAACGCAAACCAAACAAGATAAAAAAGTGCATGTCATTTATGTCCCACTAAAATCAATCGAAAGACGCGAACATAGTGCAGCAAATGTATGAAAAATGTTTGTGGAGAACATTCCGAAAAAATTGCGATGTGTACGAACTGCACCAAAAAGCGACCGTATGAAACTGCATCATCAGATTCCAATTAATTTTATCATAAATTATTTATTTTCATCCTTTTTTCCCATTTAAAAAAAATTATAATGAAAATTTCAACAAAAAAAGAAATATAATTTTGTTCATTTCATAGACTTTTCATACATTTTGTCCAATGGACCGACTCTATCCGTTCAAGTTTTTTTTCACTCTATACCTAGGAGGGTTAAAAGATGATTTTCAATAAAATCCTTTTTTCCAACGCTTCTTTGCTATTTCTTAGATTTCTGATAAAATGTTTCATAGCTAGTGGAAACAAAGTGAAGAAAGGGTGATTAGCGGATGGTTCTCAATAAAAGTTGGGATCGGTTTGCATTGATATCAGCACATATTCCATTTCATAACCTCACTCTTTTGAGCTCACCGATTTTTTTTTGTGAAGCGTAACTTGGCGAACATTTTGCTGAGTTTTCAAAATCCATCAGAATCGTGAACAACCGAAACACATATTGTAAAATGCTTGAGAATATTCTTGCTTTGGTGACGAATGATTTTCAATAAAGTTTTTAGTTCGTTTGCATCGAAGACTTGTGAAATTATATTTATACAAGAGTGAAATGAACGCTTTGTTAGTTTGTTTATTGTGAACAATTTCGATCACATGAATCGGTGATTGTATATTTTGATGAATTTTTAGAGGCCCGTTTTTAAAATACCGGGAACCTATAAATTCATCAAAAATAATATATTGCTGAATCAACAGATTTTAGACTATAAATATAAGAGAGCTCTTCGGTAAACTATCACTCGATCACAATGGCTGGAAAGAAACGGAAGCGTGCAGCATCGGCTTCTAAGCCAAAGCCAGTAAAGAGGAAAAAAATGTGTGAAAATCAAACGATAAAGAAAAGTGCAAAAAAAGGCTTGAAACACAATCGACCAATGAAAACAGATGAATTTCGTGATTTGATCAGCGATTATGTGCTTGAAATGACGCGATGTTTCACTTTGGGTGCACTCAGTGATCATTAATTGTTTTTCAAAATTTTTCAGGTGCGTTGTGATGGCAATCGATACGGTGAAATCGAAGATTACTTCAGGAAATTTGTGGATAAGAACTTCTTCGAGGATTTTTTCCGAGGGACGTAAAATTTTGATAGCGACGATGAAGATGCCGTAATGAACTGTGGATACAAGGTGTCCATAATGATTTATCGTTTGTGTCGTAAATATTTCGTGAGAGCTTCAAAAATTGAGAGAATATCAAATATATTCAACTACGCATCACAAATGTACTACACAAATTTCAAGAATAACGTACAGTGTTCAAAGTGGATGAATTTCGAACAACAAAGGTGTGCTCATTGACTTGGAATTTCCGAAGAAAGGTGATCGTGTGAAGATGAAGTATCGATACTTTACTTGCCGTGGATGCGAACCATTGCCAGAAGGAAGTAAAGAACGCTTCGAAGAAAAACGGACAATTGGTCGTATTATCACATGGAATCGTGATACAAACGCCGGTCGCAATATACTATACAAAGGTTTGTGCATTTGATTGAATCGATTTCTCAAAATGAAGAATAAGTAATGAATTTGTTATTTGTTAAACAATTCAAACATAGGACGGTGTGCTGTAATGAATGAAGAACTACACCCCGTATTTCAAAGACCTACAACACCCATTCAGGTAAAAAAATTATCAAGTTGTAATGAAAATTTCATTATGGAATATTCAAATGAACACTAACTATGTTTAACTAGAAGTTCACATTATTATTATAATCATTACTTTCAGAATCAACAACCTATACAAGGAACATCGCGTTCTATCCAAGATCAAGCACGAAACTCTCGGCCGTAAGCCCTGCGTATTGTGCGGGATGTCATCGTGGTCTTATTATAGCTACTTTTAGTAAGTATACTATAACTAAGAATATATTCAAATTTAATCCTATAGTGCTAACATTTAATCCTTTTGGATTATTTTGATGAAAAATCCCAAATGATTAATATTTAATCCCTTCTATTTTACAGAGTACGCGCAGGAATAAAATGGTATTTTTGGACATTAACAATCCATCTATTTCAGCTTCATTAGCGTACACATTTCTATAAATATACATCGTCTATATTTATTTTATCTCTTTATATATATATATGAATCAGTTGTGTGTGCTTGTGTATTTCTTCTAATAAAGTTTCATTTTTTGAAATAGCAACAAACATAGAATAAGGGTATGTAAATAAATTAAATAATTTGATTGGATGAATGATTTGATGCTTGGTTTCATTTTCTAGGTCACAAACATTGATATGATTTATGGATGATGAAATTGGTATTGAATGAAATCTCAACTTTTCAAAAGTAATGAATCTATGAAATATAAATCTCTTTCTTTTGGAACGAAATTGGTGTGACAGTTTTTGTTTGGGTTGACAGGTTTTTGATTTGAAAAAAAAAAAAAAAAAAAAACTTGGAAGCGTCTCGATCGTGAAGCCTGTCTAACTCAAACCATCGACACTTTCAGTTCAATTCAATTGAAAATGATACAGTTCAATTTCATCTTTTATTTACATAAAACGTTTTGCTTAAAACATGGCATTTGATATGAATGAAAGAACGAAAAAGGAAACGGCAAATGTGTGAGAGTGAGAGAGTTGATGAATGATTTCGACATTTTGCTCCATAAAATATGCTTTGCGTTTAAATATTGCAAATACCACCATTTTTCTCATTGGTTCTGGTTCCATTTTTTCCCTTTTGAATATACTCTTACTGTATTTACAAATGTTGAAAAGAATTGCTTTTTCGTGGGTGAATGTGTTAAATTGGTTATCTTAGGCTCATTCAGTTTTGAAAGATTCTTCTATTTTGACTAGATTTTAGACTGAAAGGAATACCTATTTTTTTCTTAGAAAATGGAGCAACTTTTGTTTTTACATATCTCTCTTTTGCTTGATTTGAAGTGTTTCTCTGAAATGAACAATTCCCAATTCTTTCTGTGAAATTATGAAGACATTGCCTTCTATTCAAATTAAAGCAAAACCTCTGAGTTGAAGTCTTTCAGATATGAATCGTATACAGGAGGCACTAAAATGAAATTAGTTTTTATCTTTTTTCTAAATGATTCTAAATGCAATTGATTTATTTGTTGTTGGTTCGCAAAATGTTTAGCTTTCTTCAATAAATAGACACTATATTTTGGTTTATACACACAAAATGTACTATTTAGTTTTTTTTTCTACGTGGTATTTTTTTTGTTCTCATATTTAGATAATGGAGTTATTGGGTTTTAATCATCGTTCTAGTTTATTTTTTTATCTATTTTGTGAAATTTTCATGCGATTCATCTTTTAATTTTTTTTTACTAATATATGAACTATACCGTCTTGATTAAATGCCATGTGTACCATTTTAGTTTTTATCCATTGCGCTCATTTTGGCTACACACACACAGTTTTAAACAATTAGAAGGAGGATCACAGCCAAGTACTACAAGTTGGTTATTGAAATCATTTCAAAACATTCAAAATTCAATTTCCAATATACCTGTCAATAGCAGAGCAGTTTATCAACTATAAGAATATCCACAACGCGTTAAATTCAAAGCAATGGCGTAAAATCGATACAGAATCGAAGAAACTCGATCTGTAGAATAAGATTGATGACTTTTGTACTGGTATTGCGTTGCATTAACGTACCATCTGATATTTTGATAGCTGATATACTGCTCTGGTCAATAGTACTTGCTAATTATTTTGATATCATGGATTTGTGGTTTCTTTTTTTCGAAGGATACAATCTTGTTTTATTTAAGCTAAAAAGTTACATTTTGTTGAAAACTAAAGGATTTGGAAAAACGAAGAAAACGAAAGAGCAGGGTATACCATGAGATATTTTGATCCCCTTGTAAATCTATCGTATAATATTATTTCATGTGGATAATGCCCTGAAACAAAATTTCATATCCATTTAAATTAAATGGGATAAACATTGTGAATGCGAGAAAATATATGCGAACACTCCGTGGAAAATGTTTGCGTAAAGTGAGCACAAAAATACTAGATAATAAATATGTTTTGCTTTTGTTCAGAATGCCATTCCGTCTGCACATTTTGTTTTTAAATTGTTCAATTCTAGCTACATGTCTTTTATGGAGCCCCATTATTTTTAGTTTTATTTTGACAAAAATAAAAAAATCCGCGACGATAAGTCACTACATGAAGAAACCATTGTAAATTATCGAAATGGAGAAAAAACATTATTATTTTTACAAATATGTACAATTTTTATTATGACGATAACATTATGCCATTTGGATCAAATAATGCCAACGTCATTTTGTGCATTGAAACATAATTTAAATGAGAAATTTTTCTCACGATATTCGAAAACCATTCTCTTCGAAAAATTGTATTGTCTCCAAAATCGCAAATTAAATTGAAAGGATAAAATAACATACGACCGATTCAAAAGCAACCAATTACTGTGTAGCCAATTTTTTTGTTCCATTGTAATGCTATAATGATTCTTATACTGTATGTGGATGATGAATTCAGTTTGATAAATATTTACAAGCACGTGATTCCTATTTAATATAAATCATTTTTTATTACATGATTTGATCTTTATATGCTTTGATATTTTTTGTGTAATTTATTTATTCTTTAAATTTTTCCAATTCGACTACATAAATTAACATATAAATCCATTGTTTCTATGGCAAGTAAATACATTTTTCTTTTCATGCCATTTTTAATGCGAATTCTTCTCATAAGATACATCTCTTGTTTTAAATTCCATATGAAATTTTGACATTTGTCGCTTGCACAAAGACTGTAGCAACAAATTGTTATTTTTAGCTGAATGACCAAACAATACATCAGCATTATTACCGTTTTACTTAGCTGTGAATATTGAATCCGTTTGATTTGACAAGAGGAAAAATGTGATAACAATAAAAACAATGTGGTTAAAAAAAAGCTTACTTGAATTAGAAAATAAAATAATAACGAACAAAACTGGATAATTTGAATAAATAAAAACTTGTCTTTAATTATATATTGTAATAGACCAAGAGCCACTCTAACAAGTAACTTTTTTTTTGCTTTATGTCAGAAAACTATATTGAACCATGCAGCTAGACATACACTAAACAAATAATTTTACGTCTGTCATTACAGTCACCCACTTCGCGAAATCTGCACTATTATTCGCGGATAGAAAACACATCAATTAATAAAGCGAGCTGCATGTTTGATTTTCTGGAATATATTTTGTTTTTGCTCAAAGATTCTTCGATTAAAATTTCTGCATGAAATTCCGCATTGTTTACAAAATCTGCATGAATGAATTATGTAAAAAAAAACTATCAACTTTTTTGTCAGCTTTATGTCTGAAATTTTAAACATCGATTTTTTATCATAAAATAACACTAAATTATAAAAATCTGCACTTAAATACACATATTTATTGTTTTCTGCATAAACAAAATTACATGTTTGTATATATTGAAAACACTCAATATGACACATTGAACGCACTCATTTGAGCTTTCAAGCAACATTTACATATATACAAACATGTAATTTGAGGTTCATTAGGTGTTTTCCGGATGTTGCGACGTGTTATAGCCAACCACATTTTTTCATTCGGATCGATGCCAATAACGTATTTCTTGCCTACGAGATTGTCCGCCTGTGTGTGCATATTTTTATTGCAAAGCCCGCTCTGGTTTTGTGTACAGTACCGATACGGAAACACTATTGGTCACGATTTGATGATGGAATTATTTGGATCGTTTGCCCAATTGCTTGATTTTATCGACGTCGAAGTTTTCATTTTTCACGATTTTTTACCATCTACATGGAAAGGCTCATATGAAACTCTCGGAGACTCGGTATAATGCACAAATGAGTTAAAATAAATGAGATACTAGCCAGAATTGAAATTTGATACGTGAACGACATTGAAAATAAATGTGATACATACCATTTTTATTTTCAATATTTTTCAAGTATCAGATTTATTTTAAACGCGAGTTAGTATCTTATTTATTTTAATTCACCGTCTTGTATCGGTATTTTTTCAAAGAATGTTTGGAGGTCATGATTATCCTCACCCATTCATATAATTCTCAAGAAATCCTCTTGGAAACAAAACAAAGTTTTATTGTAAACAAAATCGGTTGGTGCGATAGTTGTTTATACTAACAATACTATCACAAGATGCGAGCACATTTTTAATACATATAAATGAATATCGTTGGATGGTTTGACACATATACACCGCGCCAATCGAAAAATCTCAGAGAGATGTTAGTTGCATTTCGAAAATTGAAAATACTAATTCCACAAATAAAGAAAATTAAATGCAATAAATGATGTATAAGAGAGTTCTTCTGCAGAGTTTTAAATTAATATTAAAAAATCTCTTTCCTAACAAATTGTTTATTTGAGCGTAAGATTTAGATGTTCTATTTAAAACTTAATGTATTGGGTTGTGTTCACATTATGTTGTCAAATGAAATATTATTGGAAGTGAAAGAAACAAGTGGATCAATTCCATTGGAATTCGTGGGAGCTATGCATATAATCTCCGTTCCATTTGACACGAAAATGACCACCAGAATGGGCCTAAACGTTACATTCTTCAACGTTAGAATGTACTAAAAACATTACAAATTTGTTTTCTTCACTATAGTGAATGGCGAAACAACGACCTGAAATTGCAATAAATCATATTGTCAGTTTGACGTCATCGACTGTTGAACGTTGCTATTTTATGTCCAATTAAATCTTAACATTTTATGTCAATTTTAACGTTTTTTTATTTTAAGACTTATTATAGTACAAAATACGTAGGATCAATATCAACATTTGGGATCATTTGCGTCATGTTTTCAAGGATTGTTCAATAAAAGATATTATTTCAATTTCAAAGTTCAAAATCACCGAACCTACAACCTTTCCATTTATATTTTTGTTCGTAAATACCAAAAAATGTGGAAATACGTTCAACAGACCGAGAACCTCCCGTAACATACAACCGCGCTTAAAAACAAGCGCATGCTATTATATACTCTGTGTTAAAAAAAAGTAGGAGCATTGGTACACAGTACTACACAAACATAGCATGTGATGCATTTTTTTAAACTAGAGTATATGGATAAGCGCAGAAATAAGAGCAAGCGCTTGTTTTTAAGCGCGGTTGAATGCTACGGGCTATTTACGTAATACAGATTGTATTTTGGTAATTAAGTATGGTAAGATTTATAAAAATAAATGTAATAAAATGATAATTGATGGAATGAAAAGAAATGTGTTGGTTAAATTTAGCAAGTTAATTGCACCTTATCAATAAACTGTAGGGCAACCGTTAATCACTCAGAAAAACAATTGTCACACAAAAATAAACAAAAGTAAAAATAACAGCTTTTTGAAAAGTGTATAAAAGTAGAGATGTCCAAATGTTCTCTTCATGCGTTTTATAGATTGAAGAATCGAAAAGTGTATAGTTTTTACTTAACTGGCCAATTTTTCTATATATCGTAATCGTTCGTTTTCATTTTGAATATAAATAAGTGCTTTCAAATTATCGAAACTCAGGTAAATTATTTGAACATTTATAATATTTAATTCTTGTTTAAAACTGAATTATATACTTTATTATACATACGGACCGTTCAAGCTGTGCAAAATTAACAAATGTAATTCTAGATGTAATTTCAATTCAAGGCTTAAATTTTAAGCAAATAAAATCTTAAGAAATCTTATGGTGAATAATTGTAATGACAAGAGAATTTTCACTTTATTTCTCTCTATTCAATCTTTCTCATGCTAATTTCAATTCGGTCAAAGTCACATTAGCCGGTTTCAATGCATCATTATTATTCTAATCTCAATTCATCCTTCCCACCCTACGGCCAAATTTTTTTCTTTACAAAGTTCTTATTTTCGCCTTAAATTTTTTTTGCAACTTCTTGTTTTATTACTTTGTTTTAATCTTTATCCTCGATTTTTTTTTTCGTACCATGACTACATAGAATTTTTGTAATAAAAATTTGTATTAATTTATAGCATTATAAATATTATTAGGCTTTAGTTTTTCAGAATTTATACCGTGTAAAGTGTAATAAGTTGAAAGTTGCTATTATTATACAAACTACGATGAAGAACCTGTCTAATGGTGAGCTCACTCTCTCCGATGCTTCATTGGTGGTGAGCATCACGACGCGTGCCCAGCGCGAGATGTTTCTTATTCAACAAATGCGTCCTGGAACTAAATGTAACATTTCATCTTATATGGTTATTCGTGGTCCATTGGATTTGGAAGCTCTAACAAATGCGATCAGTCAACTTACTTTGCAGATACCTTTATTACAAACACGGTTCGCTTATTCGGATGGAGAACTTTGGCAGATTCACGATCGAAGCATTCGTCCCAGTATAAGAACAATTGATGTCAGCAATCACTCCAAACCGATCAATGTGGTATTGAAAATGATGAAAGAGACCGAAAATCACCCCTGTTTTATAACCTACGATAAACTGTATGAGATTATTATCTACATCGTCGACAACAATACGCATGTTCTTTATAAAAAATCTCATCACATCATTATCGATGGCAGATCCCACTCTAAGTTCGATGACATGATCATTAACGCCTATAATAATTTAAAACAAGGAAAACCAATAATCATTTTGCCTGAATTGCATTTTGATGTACTCGCTCTAGCGGATCTCGCCTATAATGCTTCAGCAGAACACGAACAAGACGAGAAATTTTGGAATGATCGACTGCAGTCATTGAAGCGTCATGCGTACACACAGCGAAATGTCGATTCTTTATTAAACAAAAGCACTTATCGTTGTACACACTCATTGGGAATCATCGAACGCCAAAAACTTCAACAGATAGCAGCAGAAATCAATATTCCAGAATCAATTCTCTACATTGGCGTATCAAAACTACTGTTTCGAAGCCTACATGGTAATGAATATGTAACTCTAAGCTTACCAGTGAGCGGAACTTATTTGAGTCAAGAACTTGGTATGACATCTAATATTGTGCCACTGCTATTGCGCATACCTGAGGATGCTACGCTCAAAGAAGTCCTAATGAATATTGCTCAAGAAACAAAATCAGTCCTTGTCCATCAACGCTACCGTATCGAGGAAATTCTACGACACGCCAACTTTAGCTCAAACAGAAGCTTTGGCCCGCTAATCAATATTATACTTCACGATCATGTAGAGGAATTTGAAGATTGCAGTGCTACATATCATTTTGGTGCAAACATCGATACCAATGAATTACAAATAACATTCTGGACAGAACGTTCAAATGGTCGTCTTGACATCATGTTTGATGATATTGTGGAAGGGCATTCAAAAGAACAACTTATTGCTCTAAAAGAACGTTTAAATTTTATTTTTGCTGTTGTTGTTAGTGCTCCGAATACTACAGTAGCCGTACTTAATGAACGTTGTCGTGCTGTCTCAACGAACAAGCAGAATGAGAGCTTTTATGCAAATCGAAGAACTCCAGTTGCAGCTGGATTTTTGCAGTGGAGTCGATGTGCCGATTCACTAATACGTCTTGTCAATGCTAATACGTGGGTAGGAAGCGGTCCCAGTCCTTTTGCAACCTCAAAAGTACTTCTTGTCGATCGAGTGGTGAGTATAAGTGAGTTGAAACGCGTAAATGATATAGATATACGCACGGAAGTACCGGGAACATTATTGGTAATTGACGAAAATGCTTGGCACGTTGCTGTTGCTGATGGAGTTGTTAGAATTAGTGATTTCTTTGATGAAAGTGGGCGAGCTATATCAGCTCGGATGCTTGCGAAGCAAAGTCATCTTCATGCAGGTGATCAACTTCCAGTTATAACGCCCGAACAAGCCGAATTTTTAGGCGCAACATATGCTCGGATGATTCGTTCAAATCCCTATTGGTCTCATTGTCTTGCCAACTTTGAAGTATGTAAACTTTCAATTGTGCAAAACAATGCCAATCAACCACCTGTATGGGCCACATCTGCTTTTCAAAGTTTATCACCTGAAGCATTCAGTGCCACAGAGCTTCTTGCTGCATGGCTCATTTACATTGCTCGAGATACCCAAATGTCACCATTACAGATCGGATGGGATGCAACTGAATCGAATGCAATTTACCAAAATGATGATGTATTGGCTACCCGGATTCTTGCTGAAACTGTACCATTTTCGACATCGATCGATTTGAGTGAGACCTTCGCTAGCGTTGTGGCCAATATTGAAAGAGGTTGCAAGGAAATGGTTGACAACTTACCATGCGTGTCAGATTTGATCGTTCGACATGCCATACGTTCTTCAAATGACTTGCGCAGCAAGAAGCCTTGGGCATTGGCTGTATCCATAATCGAAACTCAAGAAGAATGCCCTTCAAAAGACGCTCACGGCAGTTTGCTCACGCTTCAGATCCACAAGAATAATGGCCCTTTCCGTTGGATCTATGATAAAAATCAGATATCAGAAGAGGATGTAAACCGTATATCATCACATTTGCTAGTTTTACTTGCATCTGCTCATAGCATGGATCAATCACAGAAACCCGTTGGCAAACTGAATTTGCTACCCAAAGCTGAACGCGAACTGCTTCTAAATACCTGGAACCAAACTGATATAATTTATCCTGCTAAAAAGTGCATCCATCATTTGTTCGAAGAACAAGTAAAACGTGATGGACGAGCAATTGCTGTCGAATGTGAAGGAGAAACTTTGAGCTACGAAGAACTCAATACACAATCCAATCAACTAGCACACTACCTGATTGAGAAAGGTGTTAACCCAGATGATCATATCGCCTTTTGTGTTAAGCGCAGCACTAAAATGATCGTAGCTTTATTAGGCATTTTGAAAGCCGGCGGCGCTTATGTACCACTCGACCCAATCTACTCCAGTCAACGGTTACAAAATATTTTGGTGGATGCGGATCCATTGTATTTGTTGGCAGATGCCACTGGTCAAGAGGCACTTGGAGTTCATGATGTACCAGTGATTAATTTGGATCAGCCGTTACCAGACGGTCGATTGACCCAAAATCCAGAAGCGTCTAAACTGGGGCTCAATCCAAATCATCTAGCTTACGTGATATATACCTCTGGAACTACTGGAAGACACAAAGGTGTTATGGTTGAGCATCAATCTGTATTTAATATGGCACATGCTATTTCGCCGCTTTTGCGAGTGGATCCTAACAGCCGTATCATGATGTTTGCTTCTTGCTCTTTTGATGCCAGCGTTATCGACATCATAATGGCCCTAACAAGTGGAGCTCGCCTATGCTTACCAAATGAAGAAGTGCGCCGAATGGACACCGCTTTGCTTGAATATATTAGAATTGGAAAAATTACCCATGCACATTTAACTCCGGCTATGCTTCGAAACAAACAAAACCTAAATGAACTAAAGAGCTTAAAGGCATTAATTCTAGGTGGAGAAACGCCTTCATTATCCTTATTACAAAGTACCGTTGATAACACTGCTGTATTAAATGTCTACGGTCCCACTGAAACTACTGTTTGGGCCTCAACATGGTCGTGTACAAAAAATTTCTTCAGCCAATCAATACCCATTGGTCGTCCGATATCGAACGTACGAATATATCTGTTAGATCCACACGGAGAGCCGGTTCCATTGGGAGCCGTAGGAGAACTGTATATTGGTGGCGCTGGTGTCACCCGTGGCTATCTTAACCGACCAGAACTTACTGCGGAACGCTTTTTGTCCGATCCATTCAGTGAAAATCCAACAGCACGCATGTATCGCACTGGTGATCTGGCACGCTATTTGCCAGATGGAAATCTAGTATATTTGGGACGTACTGATCAACAAGTAAAAATCCGTGGTTTCCGAATTGAGCCTGCCGAAATTGAGGCCCGTTTAGTCGAACATCCTTCTGTGAGCGAAGCGGTTGTGCAACCATGGAAGATCGGTCCCGATAGTGATTCCCGTCTGGTGGCCTATGTACTAGCCGATCCAGATGCATCACTTGCTAACAATCTACGTACATATCTGGCATCTCTATTGCCGGATTATATGATACCAGCAGCATATGTGTGTCTATCATCCTTACCACTCACACCCAATGGCAAGCTAGATCGGCGAGCACTTCCAGCGCCGGACGATGAAGCATTTGCCCATCAAATATATGAAGAACCGCGGGGTGAAATGGAAGAAAAACTGGCTGCAATCTGGAGTGAACTGTTGGGTATTGAGCGAATCAGCCGAAATGACAATTTCTTTGCGTTGGGCGGGCATTCTTTGCTGATTGTACGAATGCTAGCACAATTACGAAAGGTTGGATTAGATACTAGTGTCAAGCAAATATTTGATGCTCCAACTTTAATCGCGCTAGCTGAAACTCTCGGCAAACACCAATCGTTCAGTATTCCACCAAATCTGATTACTACAAAGAGCACGATGATTACTCCGGACATGTTGCCGCTTATTAGCCTATCTCAATTGGAGATTGATTTTCTAGTAGCACAGATGCCGGGTGGTATAGTCAATATTCAAGATATTTATGGGCTAGCACCATTACAAGAAGGTATTTTATTTCATGATATGATGGCTGAGCATGGCGATCCATATTTGTTAGTTACTCGTCTACAATTTAGTGACCGAGGGGCACTTGAACGTTATGCATTCGCTTTGGAACAAGTGATTAAACGACACGATATTCTGCGCACCGTCTTCATCTGGGAAGAACTGAGTGAACCGGCTCAAGTTGTCTTGCGCCAAGTTCCTTCAATTCTAACCGAAGTCACACTGAATGAAACCAATGAGCCGGCTCTAGAACAATTAAATAACCGCTTTAATCCACGTCACTACAAACTAGATCTGGTCCAAGCACCTTTACTGCGTGTGTTTGCAGCTCAAACGTCTGAAGAGAAATGGGTGGCAGTGATTCTCATGCACCATTTAATTAGTGACCACACAACACTAGAGATACTGAATACAGAAGTGCAGGCCATCATCGACGGTCAATGTGATAAGTTAAGAACATCCACACCATTCCGTCATGTGGTGGCTCATGCTCGCTTGGGGGTTAGCCAAGATCAACATACTAAATTTTTCAAAGAAATGCTTGCCGACGTTGATACACCGACTTTGCCGTTTAGTCTGAGTGATGTCCATGGCGATGGTACTGAAGTTGATGAAGCGTATCTGAA
>NW_022198699.1:26630-28082 GCF_009176525.2 Contarinia nasturtii
CTCAGCGATGTAGCGGAGTATCAGGTAACCAGCCGCTTTTCAGTGCACTTTTGAACTATCGTTATAATAAGCCAGCTGGACAAATCACAACGCAAATATCTGGGATAACTTTCTTGGGCGGTGATGAGAGGACAAATTATCCGTTAGTGCTCTCGGTAGATGAAGAAGACGCTTCACTTAGACTAACGGTTCAAGTGGTGTCGCCAATATCAGCAACACGGATGTGTGCCTATATGCAACAAGCTCTCCTCTCGCTTTCCGATGCATTAACACACACACCACAGCAACCTGTACGAACATTGACTGTGATGCCACCAGAAGAACGAGAGATGCTGTTGCATAGTTGGAATCGAACGAGTGTCAATTATCCATCTGTTTGTTGTCTTCATGAGTTATTTGAAGAGCAAGTAGAACGTGATGGGCGAGCAATTGCCGTGGAATGTGAAGGAGAAACTTTGAGCTACGCAGAACTCAATGAACAAGCTAATCGGTTGGCACATAACTTGATCGCACAAGGTGTGAAACCAGATGATCGTGTCGCATTATGTATTAAACGAAGTTCAAAAATGCTCATAGCTTTTCTAGGCATTTTGAAAGCTGGTGGAGCCTATTTACCTCTCGATCCGGCCTACTCGAGTCAACGTCTAACAAATATTCTACAGGATGCCGAGCCTTTGTTTCTCTTGGCAGATGCCAAAGGTCAGGAAGCTCTTGGCACTCATCACATTCCAATCGTGGACTTAGATCAGACCAACCGGCTAAGCCTATGAAGAGACAAAATGCGAATTCCCCTCATCTGTGCCATCTTGTATTCCATAGTTGAACTCAATTTAGTTACAATGAATTGAATCGAAAAAGAGAAAAAAAACAACAACAGTAACATGGCTACATAGATCTGTTGACCAGTAAGATACGTATAGCAATGGAATGAAAGAATGAAGAAAGCGTATATGTGTATGTATGCATCAGCACGCATAGATGTACAGCTCTGTGTGGCCGTGCTATTGTTGTTGTTTTTTCACTTTTTCATTTCAATGCTACAGAATTAAATTCAGTTTTTGCATCTAATTCACACTAAAATCAGATGGCGCTCATTAGCGAGATTCGCAAAAAAAAGTCTCCAATCTCATACAAATATACACCGGCTGGATCAGACTTTACCTATTTGCCTTGTAACCGATAATCCGGATCCAAACAAGCTGGGTCTCACTCCATCGCATCTGGCATATGTGATCTACACTTCTGGCTCAACTGGCATACCGAAAGGAGTAATGGTAGAGCATCAAAATGTTTTTAATTTAGCTTATGCTCAATCTTCACTTTTCGGTGTAACTATTAACAGTCGAATCCTGCTGTTTGCTTCCATCTCTTTTGATGTCAGCTTACAAGAAATCGTAATGGCTCTAACGAATGGAGCCTGTCTTTGCCTCCCAAATGATGAAATACGTCAAA
>NW_022198699.1:28092-35706 GCF_009176525.2 Contarinia nasturtii
AACGAATGGAGCCTGTCTTTGCCTCCCAAATGATGAAATACGTCAAATTGACACCTCCTTGCTTAAATATCTTAGAACCAAAAATGTTACTCATGCATATTTACCACCAGCTCTAATCCGGAATACATCAAATCTTGCAGACTTAAAGGTCTTGCAAGCACTAATTTTGGGTGGTGAAACACCGCCGCTTTCCCTATTACAGGGTGCTATTTCTAAAACAGCAATTTTTAATGCCTACGGACCAACCGAAGTGACTATGTGTGCAACGACCTGGCCGTGTCCATTGGATTTTCGAAATTATTCGATCCCAATCGGTCGTCCGCTGTCTAACATACAGGCTTACCTATTGGATGCTCATGGTGAACCAGTGCCGTTGGGAGCGGAAGGAGAAATATATATTGGTGGCGCTGGTGTGGCTCGCGGCTATCTAAATCAACCTGAACTTACCGCCGATCGATTTTTATCTGATCCATTTAGTGAGAAACGATCAGCACGCATGTACCGTACTGGTGATCTGGCTCGTTATTTGCCTGACGGTAACCTTGTATTTCTAGGACGTACTGATCAACAGGTTAAAATCCGCGGTTTTCGAATTGAGCCAACTGAAATCGAGACACGCCTTATCGAACATCCTTCGGTGCACAATGCAGTTGTTTTATCGTGGAAAGACAATCTTGATACTGATGCTCGATTGGTAGCTTATATAGTAGCTAATCCTGACACATCACTGGCTCAAAACTTGCGTACATACTTAATATCTTTACTGCCTAGCTATATGGTGCCAACGGCTTATGTGTGTATATCATCATTACCATTCACACCAAATGGCAAACTAGATCGACGTGCACTTCCAACACCGGACGATGAGGCGTTTGCTCGTCAACTATACGAAGAACCACGTGGCGAAATGGAAGAAAAACTGGCCGCAATCTGGAGTGAACTGTTGAGTATTGAGCGAATCAGCCGGAATGACAATTTCTTTGCGTTGGGCGGACATTCTTTGCTGATTGTACGAATGTTAGCACAATTACGAAAGGCCGGATTAGATACTAGTGTCAAGCAAATATTTGATGCTCCAACCTTAATCGCGCTAGCTGAAACTCTCGGCAAACACCAATCGTTCAGTATTCCACCCAATCTGATTACTGAAGACAGCACGATGATTACTCCGGACATGTTGCCGCTTATCGATCTATCTCAGACCGAGATTGATACGGTGGTCACACAGGTGCCGGGTGGTATAGCCAATATTCAAGATATTTACGCATTAGCACCACTACAGGAAGGCATATTGTACCATCATCTATTGGCACAACGTGGAGATCCATACTTGATAGCTAATCGTTTACAATTTGATGATCGAGAGACACTTGAACGTTATGCAGCCGCTTTGGAACAAGTAATTGAACGACATGACATTCTGCGTACTGTTTTTATATGGGAGGGGCTTAATGAACCGGCACAAATTGTCTTGCGCCGCATTCCTTCCTTACTTAATGAAGTTACCTTAGATGATACTGTTGACACGGCTCTAGAACAATTATTCAACCGCTTCAACCAGTGCCAGTATAAACTAAATCTTACACATGCACCACTAGTGCGTTTGATAGCTGCGCCAACATCTAAAGGAGGTTGGGTGGCATTGCAATTGATGCACCACATAATTGGTGACAATACCACCCTTCAGACACTGTTTTCAGAAGTACACTCTATACTCAATGGACAAAGCGAAGAGTTGACAACGCCCACACCATTCCGGCATGTAGTGGCCCAAGCTCGTTTGGGTATTAGTCAAGCCGAACATACCAAATTTTTCAAAGAAATGCTTGGCGACGTTGATACACCGACCTTACCGTTTAGTCTGAGTGACGTTCATGGCGATGGTACTGAAGTTAATGAAGCATATCTGAAGCTGCCAGGACCAATCAATAATGAACTACGAGCACAAGCAATGCGTTTAAAGATTAGTTTGGCTAGTATGTTTCATTTGGCCTGGGCACAAGTAATTTCTCGTGCTACTGGAAGTGCGACGGTGATATTCGGTACAGTGCTACTGGGTCGCCTACAGTCAGGAGAAGGCAGTGAAAGTGCTATGGGTATGTTGATGAATACGCTGCCTTTGCGACTGGATATCGATGAGGAAACAGTTGAGACCTCTGTACGAAAGACTCATGCTCGATTGAGTGCTTTGTTGGCACATGAACATGCATCGCTTGCCTTGGCGCAACATTGTAGTAAAGTGTCACCTGCTCTGCCACTTTTCAGTGCGTTATTGAATTGCCGCCATAAACAACAGACCAGTAGATTCACTGTATCAATGTCTGGCATTAGAGTTATCAGTAGTGAAGGGCGAACAAATTACCCATTTGCTTTGTCAGTGGACGATGATGATAATTCATTGAGTTTAACAGCCCAAGTGGTTTCGACATTATCAGCAGCACGGATCTGTGCCTATATGCAACAGACTCTGATCTCTCTTGCCTATGCATTAAATCACACACCACAGCAACCGGTCAGGACATTGATAGTGGTTCCATCAGATGAGCGCGAGATGCTATTGTATAGCTGGAATCGAACGACTGTCAATTATCCATCTGTTTGTTGTCTTCATGAGTTATTTGAAGAGCAAGTAGAACGTGATGGACGAGCAATTGCCGTAGAATTTGAGGGAGAAACTTGGAATTATGCCGAACTCAATGCTCAAGCAAATAAATTGGCACATTATCTGATTGCGTTGGGCGTGAAACCAGACCATCGCATTGCATTTTGCGTTAAGCGCAGCATCAAAATGATTGTAGCTATATTAGGTATTTTAAAATCTGGCGGCGCCTATGTACCACTCGATCCAGAATACACTAGTGAACGGCTAACAAATATTCTGAAGGATGCCGTTCCACTGTGTTTGTTGGCAGATGCTACTGGTCAAAAAGCACTTAAAAATCATCAAATACCAATTGTAGACCTAGATCAAAAGTTTCCTGATGACCTTTCCATAGATAATCCGGACCCTGACAAACTAGGACTCACTCCGGCCCATTTGGCCTATGTCATTTACACTTCGGGCTCATCTGGAACACCAAAAGGAGTGATGATCGAGCATCAATCTGTGCTCAATCTAGCAAATGCCATGCGGACGCTCTTTGGGGTTAATCCCAAGAGCCGTATACTTTTCTTTGCTACTTGCGCTTTTGATGCCAGCCTGTGGGAAATTCTTATGGCTTTAATAAGTGGCACCTGTCTCTGCATGCCAAATGATGAAACACGCAAAAATGATAGCGCTTTGTTTAATTATCTAAGTGCTGAAAAGATTACGCATGCAACTTTACCACCGGCCCTATTCCGAAACAAAGAAAATCTCTCTGAACTTGCGTGCTTGCAAGCGTTGATATTGGGTGGTGAAGCACCTCCGTTATCCTTGTTACAAAATGCTTCCATTCACACAAGGCTTTTCAACGTGTACGGTCCAACTGAAACAACTATTTGGTCAACCATGTGGTTGTATCCAGTTGATTTCAACAGCCCTTCAGTACCAATTGGTCGTCCATTTTCCAATACACAAACTTACGTGCTGGATGCACAAGGCGAACCGGTGCCATTGGGAGCTGAAGGAGAATTGTATATTGCTGGCGCTGGTGTGGCCCGTGGCTACCTCAACCGGCCTGAACTTACCGCCGAACGTTTTCTTCCCAATCCATTCAGGGGAAATTCAACAGCACGAATGTTCCGTACTGGTGATCGAGCACGATATTTGCCAGATGGTAATCTCGTGTTTCTGGGACGTAATGATGAACAAGTAAAAATTCACGGTTTTCGAATTGAACCCGGCGAAATCGAAGCTCGCCTAATTGAACATCCTTTGGTGCGCGAGGCGGTTGTAGTATTATGGAAAAACCGGCTCGACACTGATGCTCGACTGCTTGCTTATGTGGTCGCTGACCCGGATACATCTTTAGTTCAAAATCTACGTACATATCTGGTATCCTTATTGCCTGATTATATGGTGCCGGCGGCTTACGTTTGTCTATCCGCGTTGCCACTCACACCCAATGGCAAGTTGGATAGACGTGCACTTCCAGCACCGGACGATGAAGCATTTGCTCGTCAACTATATGAAGAACCGCAAGGCGAAATGGAAGAAAAACTCGTCGAAATTTGGAGTGTAATACTTGGCATTGAACGCGTCAGCCGGCATGACAATTTCTTTGAGTTGGGCGGCTATTCGCTGTTAGTTATGCAATTCACGAACCTCATCAAAAAGCAATATGATATACGCGTCAGTGCTCGGACATTATTTTCTTTTCCAATACTCAAGGACTTAGCAGAAATAATGACCAATTCTTCCAACAAATTGTATTCCGATGTTGCTATACCAGCTCGTCGCTATGGCGATCGGCCACCTATATTTCTTCTTCCCACTGGAAATGGAGATATTTCTTATGCTTTTGAACTAGCAAATGAGATTGATAAAAGTGTTCCTATTTATGTGTTGCCATGGTCGCCACCAGAAAAAGAGCAGCCATCATCCATTGAAGAAATGGCCAATACAATGATTCCGCTAATAAAAAAAGTACAGCCGAATGGCCCCTGTGCAATAGCTGGTTACTCCTCTGGAGGTATACTAGCCTATGAAATAGCAAATCAACTTATAAACAGTGGCTATCCTGTTTCCTTTACGGGTTTAATTGATACGTATCCTCTCCACAAATCTACTCCATATAATGAAACCGAGATTTTTTTGACATTTATTGCACTGAAATCTCCCTTTTTCAAATCGTTAAACGATACAAAGTGGTGGGAGCGTGTCCATAAATTGTCTCTAAATGAAGCTATTGAAGAAGTTAAACAAAAGAATGTTGATTTGAAAAATGAGGATATCGATTGGGAAGTATTTTTATTGAAACAACGAATGCACTATAAAACAATATGCGAAGTATACAAAATAAATCGATTATCAACTACAGTAAATCTATTTAGGGCAACGGAATTTGACCAGCCACTTATTGGTAATGAGTACTTGGATACAAATATTAAAATATATAATGATGACGTCAAGACATTTTTTAATCGTCCAAAAAATGGATGGGAAAATTACAATCTTCCAAGCTTGCACGTCATTCCTGTAAATGGTACTCATTTGACAATAATGACAGATCCGATAAATCGAATTTTATTGGGAAGAATGCTAACTCAGTCCCTTCTGACTTCTATATAAACTGAATTTAGGAGCAACTTACTTCTATTGCTTACTTAATATTTAAATTCTAAATATTTTTTTCGCTTAAATCTTCTGTTATAATAAGCTATTGTTTTATTGATGACACAGATAAATTGTTGATGTAAAAAAACATCAAAATACAGTGGAAAATCAATTAAAACTAATAATAATAAATAATAAATCTATTTCGATTCAAGATTGTTAGCAATTATTATAAATTGTGAATAAAAAAAAATGTTGAAGCAACAGTAATAGTGCTGTGAGCCAATTTCAAATAAACTTTGTCATAAAATCATTCAAATAATCATTTTTTCGTGCCAACAAACCTCCAATTACTCAACTCAACGATTGGAAACGCTGCAGTTCAGTGAGCAATTGAGTAGGGCGGCGTCTATACATACAAATGTCCATTTAAATCAGCGCCATCTACGCTAAAACATACTTTTGGTTGAAAATAAAACGCCATCATATTCCGACATTGACTCAACTTTTTACAACGTTCGAATCGAAAAAAATCACTTTTACAAAAAAAAATTGGCATTTTCTCAGCGATTATCAGACGTCGTTCAATTCTATTGGGTGTGTGCATTAATTTTAAAGGATTGATAAGAGATGGCGTAACTTGTACTATATCGGATCGGACCATAATGTAACTATATTCACGTGAAAGCCGCATCATTTGACATTACTTTTCAGAATGTGTTATTTTGTCAAAGTGTAAACAACACAAGTTTTTCGCTTACAATCATGTCAGCATACGTCTATTTGTTAAATAAGTTTTACCAACTGCTTCATTACATTTACCAACTTTTCGAAACCACAGATGACGCTAGCGCATGATTTTGGTGAATGTAGTGAAGCAATTGGTAAAACTTATTCAACTGATAGTCTCCTTTGAAAAATATGCCTCAGAGATGTCAAAAATGGTAAATTTAATTCGTTGTTGGTTTATTTTAAATTAAATCTACCAAAATTGAATTAAAAATACCACATTTTTTCTCTCTGTGCATGCGCGCGCTAATCAGCTTTGTTTCTGTGATGAATACTTGTGATGAATACTTATTGACTTCTGCTGTACATGTGATGCTTTGAAGAAGTTGAGTCTCACTCATCTCCGCCCCTTGGTACCGAACAGCAATATCCGTCGACATTAATTCAAACTGGTGATCATGATGATCGTGTCCAACTGTCCATTGCATTCATTGAAATTCGCCACTGAATTACAATACAAAATTAAAAATAATCAATTTCAAAAGAATCCGATTCTTTTGAGAATTTGTAGTAAAGCAGGACATGGAGCAGGTAAACCAACAACCAAAAAGATTGAAGAAATATCGGATACTTACACATTTTTGTATAAAACACTTTAAATCAAAGCTGAGTTATAATTTTCTGAAAATTGTGTTATGTCATTTATTCTCTCTACAAAAAAATAAACAAAATATATGATTTGAAATATAGATTTTTTTCTTAATTTAGTTATTTGTAGTTTTATCTTCGAAAGACTAAAGGTATATAATCGCAGATTAATCGCTGATGTGCTTAATTAAGGCGGTAGAGGCCGAGAAAAATTTATTTTTTTTGTTAAAAACAATTTCCTCCTCACTTGAGTTTAGTTTCTGCCAGACTAGTACTACACGTGTCGATATTTTAAATGTAAGAATAAAAAGTTTTACATTGTTTTTACTTTTCCGCACACATAGTGTAAGGTGAAAAGTATTGTAATCGGTCAAAATTTTGAAAACTTCACAAAACATGTTTTCTGGACGTTTCTGAGGTCAGAGAACCCGAATCAGGCCGTTTTGAGCATTGTTTATGTTAATCTGTACGTCGTACGTTGTACGTCGTACGTTGTACATCGTACGCAAAATTTGTTAGCAAGATTGCGCTCATCGTAGAAACCTAATTCAAAATCTGACTTTACAGGATGATTGGGGGTCCCGAGGAATAGAAATCATTAGCTTTTGAGCGACTTTGGTTGATGGAAAAAAATGTCATGCCTGTAGTGATACTTATGAAAAAGAGTCCAATTTTCGTCCAAAAGTCATACTTAATGTAGACTTGAACACTCAAAAATATGTATTGGGGGGTTTTTTGGTACGGGAAAACCAAATCTGAGGTTAGTTTTGAGATACAATCAATTTTCGATACAGTTTCCTTGAAAAAATCACAAAAAATTGAATTTTTGTATGGGAGCCATGCCTGTATGCTACCTTAATGGTGTGAAACTTTGCACAGTCTATTTTTTACACAAAAAAATAACATTCTGAAAGTTTGAAGAGATTTCAATCAAAATTAGGGGTACCTCCCATACAACATTTTCAGTTTTTGGCTCAAAAACGAATATTTTGTATGGGAGGTACTCTTAATTTTGGTTGAAATTTCTCCAAACCCTCCGA
>NW_022198700.1:0-9471 GCF_009176525.2 Contarinia nasturtii
TTTTTTTATAAATAAAACACTTTTGATTGGTAAATGCATTTTGACTGCAATTATGCGATAACGTATTTCTTTATACGTTCTCTTGAGTTTCACAATGCGGAAAATTTAGCCAAAGTACACGTACCCACGGGCATGGAAATTTTTTTTATTCCACACAACAATTGTGGTCTGACATATATTCGACCGATGAAATTATAGCCTTTATTTTATTTATAACAATTTTAAAGTAAAAGGTTTGGAAATTCAAAAAAAAACCACAAAAAAAGATTAAGAGAAATTTGCTAGGTTATTCTAATCTACGGGCATTTTAAATATCATCAAAAAATGGTAATCAATAACCGAGAAGCAACTCACGACAGTTGGTTTTCTGGTAAAAAATAATAAATCTTGAATTAGGTGAATACGTTTTTTTGCATCAATTGTTTATTCTGGTGAATGTTTCAAATTTATTATACTCATTTTATGACAATCGTCTGCTGCCTTACTTCAAGCAAACCTTTAATGGTTTTTCATTTTGTGTTTGTACTTGTGCGTGTCAAAATAATTTGATCCTATTTCAAGGCACGCGTATAATTGTGTCGGAAAAGAGATGTGGAAACATGTCATTTTATTTTAAGCGTCCTATAACACATAGTTTGAAACCAAAAAGGGCGTGAAAACAACGACATACCATATACGGTAAGCTTTAATATTGGTTTTGTTTCAATGATGATTGATGTTTCGAGAAAATAAATTCAGTGGTTTTTCGGAAGATGCTGTTATTAATTTTATCATCAGTTTATGATTAAGAAAAAAATCAATAAATTAAAACAATACTTAAACAAATTGTATATTTTGACATATTCGAATGCGGATTCTTATTTGACGGGAGACAGGTACTATATTCTATGCACAATTACATTGCCAATATTCACATCAAATAAAACACACGCATACATGGACTGATATTATTAGAATTTGAACGCATACTTTGACATCAACAACGGCACTTCAACCATTGATATAAATACACAGATACACATGTTCACAACTCGAAATGGAATACGGTGAACTGTGGCGCACGCACGAACACTCTGATAAAACTGGATTATTCTCACTGAGAATATCGATTTTTGTCATTGGATTTCATAAGTTATACACATTCATGCTTTGTTCCATACAAATTCTGTACAAAATTTAATGAAATGATCCATGGCCGGTGTCTACTTCGTGGCAAATTTCGATTTTATTTTTGTAATGCATGATATATATCTTTTTATTTCATCAATTCTAAATATTTTATAAGTTATACATGACTAGTGCTGAGACTATATATATTGATTAACATTTTTGTAGAAAGCCGCAATTATTGAGAAGACTTTGAATCCATTTTTACAAAACATTCGTTTGGATAAAATCAATAAATCATAAGAAAGGTATTTTTCTTACCAGCTATTGTAATTCTCTTCCTATTTGTTTTATTTATGTCGATCAATTCCCATGAATATCTGTGTTGAATGTAAGTGTTTCTTTGTCTCGCTTTGGCTCCCTTTATTTTTCTCTCCCAAAACGACGATAAAAATGTCTTCTATGTAGAAGAAATTTTTCAAAAAAAGTCTGTCTGAATGTCTATTGTCCTTTATTCACAAACACATAAACTATTTACTCAAGAAACACAACTTTAAATTTATAAAGCAATTTTAAAATTATTTTCTTTTGGTTGATGTCGCCAGTTTGCAGTTCATTCGTGTTTTACGCATACACTCAGCCGAATCGCTATTACCCAATATTCTGATTTGGTGAAGTTTTTGTCAGCATCGATTTGTTTTTAACATTGACGTATGCGTGCATAAAATACGAATGTATTCATGTTCACTTGTATCATTGTATAGAAACTCACCAATATCAATAGAAGTATATATCAGGGCTACCAACTGCGGCGAAAATTCAGTCTGTCAAATTAAATATATTTATTCGGTGTATTTTTATGTATATAAAAGTAACCTTTTGAGAATTCTAATTTAAAGTTGAAGTTTTCGGTATTTAAATTAAATGTTATATTTTATCAATGGAAATTTTCAGAAAAACAGGAAAAAGACCAGAGAAAAGAAAAAATAATGCATTTTGTACCGGAATGTACAAGATGTGCAATCATACACGGGTTTCTCTTGAAACCGGTATTATCGGAACTCTATGGTAACATTTTTTAAAATTCATTTTTGAATCAAAATGATAAATAAATAAATAACTAAAAATTTGCAGTATAACGTATATATTTCGAAAAGCAAATGATTCACTAAAATTTTCAGTTATAAACTTCGTTTTATAATTTTGAATCATAACGGTTGCTACAGAAACCATTTGTATATAAACAAACTATTATGCTGTATTTTAATGTCACTGCTATTTCTTTTGAACTATTTGCTTTGTGATAGATCAGAAGTTTTACCTGTGCAATGAAGTTTAAAATAAATATCTGCAAAGAAATCAAACACACTGGAGTGCTGTGCTGTTTGGATTGGTCCAAGAATGATGAAATTTATACAATTGGGTAAGAAATCATTTTTTCCTGAATTATCTTGACTCGTTTTCAAATGGTTTCATTTTTCATTAAGGGATGACCAGCAGTTGTTTAAATGGGATACAAAAACTAGAAGTGAAACTCAGGTGGCCAAATTACCAGAAGATTTCTATCCAAATGACTTGCAATGGCTCTGTGGGAATCGTTCATCAAATAAATCAACTGGTAATAGCAGTGGTAACAAAGCAAATGACTCGCTTTTAATTTGCAGTAATGATGGTCGTTTCATAATGTTGAATCGGAGTGCACGAGCTGAACGTATTGTTAATGCACACGTTGGATCCATAAATGTTGTACGTTGGAGCCCCGATGGAACTGGTCTTCTTACTGCGGTATTTCATTTCATTTGAAAAACAGAGACACATATTACATAATGAACATAAGCTGTGTTTTTTTCCTAATTTGTTTTGACTATCGTGATTAAACTGTATTTCAATAATGCTTTCATCATAATCATTTAAGGGAGAAGATGGAACGATAAAAGTTTTTTCTAAGCTTGGAATGCTGAGATCAACAATAATCCAGAATGAAACACCGGTACGAATCGCGTGCTGGTCAGCCAATTCTATGTCCATTGCATACTGCACTGGGTCATTTATTGCAATCAAACCACTGGCAGCAAATAGTAAATTAATCAAAGTAAGCTTAAATAATATTCTTTTAAATATTAACAGAGTTATAAAACTAAAGTCAACATTATATAGTGGAAAGCTCACTCTGGCAGTGTACTATGCATGAGTTGGTCAAACGAGACTCAGAACATTGCAAGTGGTGGAGATGATTGTCAATATAAAATTTGGGACAATCAAGGCTCATTGATTTATGCCAGCTTTGTGGAAGATTATAGCATCACATCGGTAGAATTCGGACCCAAAGGTTTATATTTAGCAGTGGGTGGATTTAATATGCTTCGTCTTTGCCACTATACTGGTGTAAGTAAGAATGATCACTAATCATTAATAATAATAATAACCAAATTAAAATTCCTCTATCAAAATCAAGTGGGCCTACAGCAATATGAAATTCAGTTCACCACCAATCGGATCTGTGTATAGTATTCGTTGGTCAAAAGATGGATCACAAATTGCAGCAGGAAGTGGTACAGGTGCATTGCTATTTGCTCACATAATTGAGGAAGAGAAAGCAAGCCGAAATCTCAAGGCAAAAACCATTTCCCGTAAAGAAATTGAACTGCAAGATATTGTGACTCGAACAATTGATACCTTAGATTTTCCTGATCGAATAATCAAATGGGTAATTGGCTGCATTTTTCCGATAATTTTTCCATTATTTCCATTTTTCTTCATCTTTCTCCAGGAAATTGGGTACGGGTATTTAGTAGTTGCAACGACGAATCAAGTACACATTTATAATGAAAAATATACAAACACACCTCTTTCTATTATCGACGCTCGGCCTGATGTTAAGGTTTTAATTCTGGCGAAAAAGTACGTTTGTATATACGAATTTAATATGTCAAAGATAGTAATTAATTTTATTTTTTTCACAACAAATTAGACATTTTCTTGTATTGGACTCTGCTACGGTTTCAATTTTCACTTATTCTGGACGTCTGCATTTAACACCGAAATTTCCGGGTTTGACAGCTCAGTTGGCTTTGTTAAATGAGAAAATTCTCTCATTAGGTTTACATTACATGGCTGTTCGAGATTGTGGTGATGAGAGTTGTACGTTTTTGAAAATATGATTTTATTTGCAACATATTTTACGAACGCTGATGATCCAATATTTTTTAGTAATACATGTATTCGATTTGATTCCTGGCGCATCACGTCAAAATGATATCACCACATGTCATACTAAAACCACCGTTCAACAAATCGTTGTGAGTCGCGCTGGTGCTATAAACGATCAATACATGGTATTTATTGATACAAACCGGGATATATTTTGTACATCTTTAAAAAATGATTCAACCTTTGAAATTCATAAAATTGGTTCGTATATAAATTAAATGTCTTGCTCTCCATAAGATGAACTGAACGCTCTAGAATAAAAACAACTTATTGTTTACTCGCATATCGAAACGCGACTCAAAACGGTTGCATATCAAAGCGAGACAATATTTTGTTAACAAAGGAATATAGAACATTGACTTTTATGTAATAAAATATGTAAGTTTCGTTTTGTGCTGATAACTAGCTACTGTTCTGCCTTGTTTTAGTAACAGAATTTTGTTTCGCTTTGATATGCGACGCAGTTTAACGGTTTAAATTTTGTTCGGGAGTTACCCGTAATTTTTTCAAACTTTTAGAATGTTAGCTTTTTGAAAGAAAAAAAAACCGTGGAAAGAGTAACGTCATTACGATATCATACAGTACATTTTTAGTAGCTTTTGTATATACAGATTTCCCGGCATTAAAACTATAATGTTGGGTAACGCATTATTATTGTAGCGAAACATTACGAGTAATAGCTACTACAATTGTATTAGATATTACTGTAATGCTAAAAATCTAACATTACAATTGTAATAGCATTAAAGTAATGCTTCGTTACTTCGCGGAAAAATGCATCTTACGGATGTAAGACATTTTATTTATTTCTGTATTCAATCCCTAGGAACACAAGTAATTTCTACGATGTGGGCTAGTGAAGCAAATATTTTGGTTGGATTGCATGACGCTTCGTACACCATATGGTACTGTCCTGGAGAAGCCTGCATGGATCCTACCGTAGTAGCTTTGACAAAATATACATTCCATATTCCGTAATATTTTAAATAAACTTGGTCACTTCATTTTGTTTGTTCATTTATAAATTTTACTTTTTAGAGAGTTGGGCAAAAACATAGTCCTGGAGAACTTCGAAGGGAACATAGTAACATTGAAAAGGTTTTACATAGAAAAAATATCGAAAAATACTGTGGACTATTTTCATTTTTTTTTTTATTTAATTGTTTTTTAATTTTTATATTCAAAAGCTCCGGTGCTTTATATCCCATACAAGTGCATTTGTTCTGTGAAACATTACACAAATTACTCAACGATGACTTATGGGTAAAGGCGTTATCGTTGTGCCGTCGAATTCAAGTTAGTCAGTTAAACTATAATTTTTATATTAAAAAGACTTAAAATGTGACTCTTAAAAGGATTCGATACTTTGGGCAACGCTCGCAGCAATCTCATCAAAGAAGAATCAACTGGAAATTGCTGAAGAAGCATACTCAGCATCGTTGCAAATTGATAAAGTGAAATACTTGCAACACATAAAGGTAAGAGGGTGTGTAAAAATAATACATAAAAATAAAAATAATATAGACTTAATATAGACTTTTCAATTGTAATAAAACATATTAAATTCAATAATTTTAGAATTTGCCACCAAACAGTTATGAACAAATGGCCGAAACCTCTGTTATGATGGGACGGAGCAATGAAGCTGAAACGATTCTATTGCATAACAATAAAGTCAGCGAAGCAATTCAACTATGTGTACGTATTGAGGCATACTTACTCAAAAATTACTATTCCATTGCTCTACAATTCCTGATCCATTATGATTGAGAAACCATTAGATTGTTAGAATCTCTATAGTTTGACCAATGACCATACAGTTTCAACAGCAAACAGATTGCTGACAAAAATTGAGATTTGGTAGTAGAGAGATGAGCCGAAGGATGGATCAATATGTTACCAATTTACTGTTCACCAACTTTTTGGAAACTTTTCGTCGATATTGAAAAACAACAATCAACAAATGGTAAATAAACCGAGTAAATAGTCGGCTTCTCGAATGGTGTAAGCGCGCATCTATTAATGGTCAGGCGTGAACATTGCGGTTGATGTTTTGATGTGCAGCAGCCGCCACTGTAGTCGAATAATAACAACATCGGTTCGGCTGTAGCTAGTACAAGCACAAACACGAGCAACAACAACAGTAGCAACAACGTCCATCGGTAATTATATTGTACCCAGAGCAACCAAAACCCAAAAGTCAAGATTTCGATACTTATCTCGATTTCCAAGTGAGCGTATTCAACGAATCATGTCAAGTGAGTTGTTTTTTACTTTTCCGCACACCCACTGTGTGTAATGTAAGAGAAAATTCAAAAGATATCTTACTTACAACAAAACTTATGGAATACATAATTCAAGCAAAATAACATCTGTTTTGTTGCAGTACCATGAAACGAAAGAAACCATGTCATAAATTTTCCAAAAAAGACTGAGAGACATTGTGGATTCGGTTTAGACATGCAAACACTTAAATATGCATAAATTCAAAAAAAATGTATTCTTTTTAACACTGGAATACATTGCGCCAACACTTCGTATGCAAACCACTCGTCTAATTCAGTGTAGACATGCGTTTTACTTTTCCGCACACCCAAAAAAAAGTGTGCAGTAAAGAAATGCAATCAACCCAAAACTTTGAAATAGCTAAAAATCGTTTTTCTATAGACACATATATGTGTTTTGGGTATAGAGAATCACAGAGCAACCATGTTAATGTGAATTTTTTGGCCATGTTAATGTGGGGATGTGAATCTAAATCTTATTTTACTGGGTGGTTGGGGGTTGCGAGGAATAGGCTGGTATTGTTTTCGAGCGATATTCGTTCATCGGCGTATCCAAGGTGCCACCAGGTGTACCCCCAAGGGTTATGGTATACAAAAATTTGTTAACTCGATAAATCTTTCCATAGAGACGTAAATCCAAGTTTGAAATGTGTATTGTGTGGTTTTTTGGCACGAGAAAACTGAATCCGACGTTAACTTTGAGATACAATCAAGTTTTAACAGAGTTTCATTGAAAAATCGCGAAAAATTGAATTTTTTATGTGTGCCATGCTTTTATGCCATGCTTTTATGACGTGATACTTTGCACAGGTTATTTTTTACACAAAAAAATAACATTCTGAAAGTTTGGAGAAATTTAAATCAAAATTAGGTGTATCTCCCATACAAATTTTTCGTTTTTGAGCGGAAAATCGAAAATTTTGTACGGGGAGTACTTTTAATTGAAAATATTTCAAATTTGGTGAGATTATGTATTTTGGCACGAAAATAAGATTCACAAGTTTCCACGGTGATTAAGTAATGTAGTTAGGGCGTTTTGTTCACTCGAAATTGATCGAATTTCTTTCCAAAATGTATGCTTGCAGTAACTTAATCACAATTAAAACTTGTGGATCTTATTTTCTCATCAAAATATATAATTTCACCAAATTGGAAGAAATTTCAATCACAAATATAGGGTGCACTCCCCTGGGTGCTCAAAAACTGAAATTTTGTATGGGAGGTACCTTCAATTTGTATTAAAATATTGCCTCAAACTTTCGGAATGTTATTTTTGAGAGAAAATAGCATGTATACAAATCTTTATGTCATCACGATATCATATAGGCCATTCAAAAAAATCACAATTTTGGTGAATTTTTCTTTCCGTACAATACACACGCTACACATTCTGAAATATTTATACGTCAATACTTTATTAATTGGCCAAAAAACTTGACTGCTCTTAGACATTAAAATTCGGTAGTTATTGAATTAGTACTGCATTACCAGTGCATGTTCAATATCTTTCGGGAAATAAGTATTCGATAAAGGAATAAATTTTGGCATGCACGGACAACCATAAACCTTACAATAATTAATCAAAAACTTCTTGAGGCTTCTAGTTGTCTAGGCTAGAAGTAGCAGTACCCGGATTCGAGTACATTTATTTGCCATTTTTATTATTGTCTTTTTTCTCTCTCCCACAGTGATTAGCAATCTCAACACTACAACTACTACCAAATCTCAAATTAAAGCAATGTTGTGGTCATTGATTTTGCGCCTAAAGTACTTTCTTTTATAATTTCATTTTTCATTCTGTTCCATTAAGTTTTGATTAATTTCCATTTTTCTCATTCTTTTCTTCTGATCAACCCTAGGTACGAATGCATAGATGGGAACGTGCACTCGATCTTGCTAAATTGCATAAAAAAGAGCCGGACTTAGAATGGATTTTACAGCAACGCAAAAATTTATATCCATTTTAACGTTGAAAAATGTAACGCTCTGACAGTATTAAAGTAGATTATACGAGTAGGCATACAGATTCCATATTCTGCACTACAATGTGAACCCAACTCAATACAACGTTAAGTTTTAATTTTATATTTCAATTCTAATTATTCATTTGACGCAAGTAAAAAATAAAAAATGTGTATATTTGCATTTGTGTGATTTGATTTTGGATTCGGTAACAAATTTTTTTCTAATCGTTTATTATTGCAAATATTTTTTTTTTATTTTATGAATGCAAATTGGAACTTCCTACTTCGAATTCGAAATGTATTTGAATATGTGTAACATTTGACAGTTGGCCGCTGTGTGTGTCACATCGAAGCCGACAGTATTTGTTTACATTCAAAAGGGTGCCTCGTAATCATCGTGCATCGCATCACAGTCGTTTCATAAAATCGGTTTCTTTCTTGTTATTTCAATATAGTGTTTTTGTGTTTTTACTCAATAGATTTATTTACGCGGTGAGTTTTGTATTTGTTTCTGTTTTACTTTTCCGCACACACCTAGTCTTGGAATCGGTCGAAAAATTAACACCCACCAAAAATCTGTTTTCTGGGTATTTTTGGAGCCAAAGAACATGAATCTAGCGTTTTTTCGATGTCCGAATGTATGTGCGTACCCTGTACCCTATACCCCATATCCTGTACCCTGTACGCAAAAATTTGTTAACACGATAACTTTCAAACAAGAAAAGTAACACTATGATAATACGAATTTTGAGTGAACAAAATCTCATTTGAAATGACTAGTATAGGAAGTTGCGGCACAGTTTATGTAGCTATTCTGCATTTTCAGTTTTTTCCCTGCACGTCCAGGTTTCTTTTTTCCGACTTTTTTCGAAAAATGTCGATTTGGACCATCATCGGTGAACATG
>NW_022198701.1:0-3646 GCF_009176525.2 Contarinia nasturtii
ATTTGAATAACATATTGCATGTCGAACGATCAAATCTGACAAGCATGGTAAGTTGCCAAGCATTTCCTTGCAATCTCTCTCTATATTGGCTACAACACTTGAAAAGGTATCACTCAAACCGATGGATGTCAAAAATGGTACAGTTTCAGCAAAAATCCATGTTGCACATACATCATCATTTTGGTAAATTGCATTCGATTCAGTGGCATCCCATCCGATCTGTAATTGTGACATTTGGGTATCTCGTGCGATGTAAATGAGCCATGCGGAAAGAAGCTCACTTGCACTGAATCCTTCGGGTAATAAACTTTGAAAAGCAGATGCAGCCCATACCGGTGGAAGATTTGCATTGTTTTGCGCAATTGAAAGTCTACATAGTTCAAAGTTGGCTAGACAATGAGACCAATAGGTGTTTGAGTACATGACCTTTGCATATGTTGCGCCTAAAAAGTCGGCTTGTTCAGGCGTTATAGCTGGAAGTTGATCACCTGCGAGAAGATGACATTGGTTGGCAAGTATCCGAGCTGATATGGCTCGCCCACTTTCATCAAGAAAATCACTAATTTCAACAACCCCATCTGCAACAGCAACGTGCCAAGCATTTTCGTCAATTGCCAATAATGTTCCCGGTGCTTCCGTGTGCATATCTATATTATTTACGCGTTTCAGCTCACTGATGCTCACCACTCTATCGATAAGAAGTACTTTTGAGGTTGCGAAAGGACTGGGGCCGCTTCCCACCCATGTATTAGCACTCAAGAGACGTACTAGTGAATCGGCACATCGACTCCACTGCAAAAATCCAGCTGCAACTGGAGTTCTTCGATTTGCATAAAAGCTCTCATTCTGCTCGTTCGTGGAGACAGCACGACATCGTTCATCAAGTGCGGCAACTGTAGTATTCGGAGCACTAACAACAAGAGCCAAAATAAAATTGAAACGATCTTTTAAAGCAACAAGTTGTTCTTTTGAATGTCCTTCCACAGTATCATCAAACATGATGTCAAGACGGCCATTTGGACGTTCAGACCAGAATGTTATTTTTAATTCATTGCTATCAATGTTTGCGCCAAAATGATATGTCGCACTGCAATCTTTAAATTCTTCTACATGATCATGAAGTATAACATTGATTTGTGGACCAAAGCTTCTGTATGAGCCAAAGTTGGCGTGTCGTAAAATTTCCTCAATGCGATAGCGTTGATGGGCAAGAACTGCTTTAGTTTCTTGAGCAACATTCATAAAGACTTCTTTGAGCGTAGCATCGTCAGGTATGCGCAATAGCAGTGGCACGATATTAGATGTCATACCAAGTTCTTGTCTCAAATATGTTCCACTCACTGGTAAGCTGAGGCTTACATATTCATTGCCATGTAGGCTTCGAAACAATAGATTTAATAAGCCAATGTAGAGAATGGATTCTGGAATATGCATTTCTACTGCTATCTGTTGAAGCTTTTGGCGTTCACTGATGCTCAATGAGTGTGTACAACGATAAGTGATTTTATTCAATAGGGAATTGACATTTCGCTGTGTGTAAGCATGGAGCTTCAATGACTGCACTCGATCTTTCCAAAATTTCTCGTCTTGCACATGTTCTGCAGAAGCATTATAGGCGAGGTCCGCTTGAGCGAGTGCATCAAAATGCAATTCTGGCAAAATGACGATTGGGTTGCCTTGTTTTAAATTATTATAGGCGTTAACGATCATGTCATTGAACTTAGATTGAGATCTGCCATCGATAATGCTGTGATGAACTTTTCCATAAAGGACATGCGTATTGTTGTCGAGGATGTAGAAATTAAATTCAGACAATTTATCGTCAGTTATAACACATTGCTGATTTTCGGCCTTTCTCATCCTTTTTAAAGCCTCATCGAACGGCTTGGAGTAATTGCTGACATCAATTGTCCTTATATTGGGACGTATGCTTCGATCGTGAAACTGCCAGAATTCTCCATCAGAATAAGCGAAGCTTGTTTGGAACAGAGGAATCTGCAAAATAAGATGACTCATCGCATTCGTTAGAGCTTCCAAATCCAATGGACCACGGACAACCATGTAAGATGAAACGATGCATTTAGTTGCAGGACGCATTTGTTGAATAAGAAACATTTCGCGCTGGGCACGCGTCGTGATGCTTCGCACCAATGAAGCATAGGGAGGAGTGAGCTCACCATCAGATAGGTTCTTCATCGTATTACAAAAGTTCTGTGTAGTCATGGTACGAAAAAATGAAGGAATGAGTGCCTGTATATTTATGGCGGTGGAAAATACACTCAAAGCGCTACATATAAAAAACTCCTAACCTCAACATGAAACGATTTTCACATAAAATTCAGTTTATACGATGTCTCTTTTTTTCGGATAAAATTTATTATACTTTTTTCCATCAAGTCACTTTGACATTTGAGAAGAAAAATAGATGATATTTTAAATGTGATTTTCAGTTCTATAACTTCGCCAATGAAACTAATATGATTGCAATCAAGAAACTTTTTGATTTTTTGCCGAAAAAATACTTTTCAACCCTTCTTATTTGGAGGTACTCTCCCTCATTGACTTTATATCGTTTAGGACTGGAGGATGCCTGACGCTCTGCAGAAACAATGTATAACCCCGTATGTTGACATTTCATTAATCGCATTCAGCGCCCATTGTTTAAGAAGAAGAGTTCGTAGAAAATTCGGCCATACGATTTATTCTTTGAACTTTTATTCTAGGGGGTAGGCACATGGAATATTACTTGAGATATTCACCGAAATTGAAGGTATTCTTGGTATTCTTGGTATTCTCAATTTTAGACGAAATGTCAATGCATTCAGCAACGTCTCACAATGTGCATATATGAATATTATCTTCCAAATATTAAAGAAACTTTTTCAACGCTATTAAGTGTATTATTTCAATTGGTTTAATAAATGCAAAAACAATTTTGATGAAAATAACAGAAAGAAAACAGAAAAAATTAAAATGAATTTCGAAATGGTGAATGTTAAAACGAAATGGAAAAAACTTGAAATCTTTATTACCGATATCAATTTGACATTTGGTAATCACGGTATTCACATTTTTAGTACAAGTAATCTTCAAATAAGTAAGTAATTGTCGTATTTGAAAATAGATAGGTATTATGTCAATTCATTGGTATTCATTTATTCTCTATTGTGTCTACCCCCTAGCTTTTATTTGGTTTTCAAGCACGCATGTAACATTATTTTTTACTGTATAAAGACAATTGAAATTCATCTACCTTCAGTTCATTTCAAGTATTAATTAAATGCTTATTTTCTTTTAAGGGAGAACATTATTCATTCCCAATACATCTTTAAAAAATAATCACAGTTATTGATTCAAATTCAGAAATATTTGAATGCACCTCTGTTATATAAATTATCCTAAATAAACAAAAATACTTCACACACTTACTTTGAACTGTGTTACTTTGTGAAGTCACAATGAATTTGTTTGAAATAAAAAAAAATTAATCACAATTATGGGAATCGTAAGTAAAAATTATAAACTTTTATTTCGGAAAAGTGAATAAATGAAAATAAATTTGTTCCTTTTATACATTTAAAAAAGAGATGTTTTATTTTATAAAATCGAGAGTATTTCTTTATTATCGAGTGATAATTGTTGTTTG
>NW_022198702.1:0-6356 GCF_009176525.2 Contarinia nasturtii
TTTTTGAAATTGTTTCGAAGTACATGCCCGGTCGATGCTCAAAGTTTTCTATCTTGAAAGCTGGTGAATCGTTTCCGAAATGTGACACCGCATTGGTTTTCGATAGCGTTGAAAAAATGAGTAATAACGTAGTCATAAGCGGTAACGGTGCCAACCTGGTAATACTTCTCTTGAACGTATTATGTGCTGTTTTGACCGATGCCACTCTTGTGTGACCATCTTCACCGGGATGTGTGGCAACCACCCTTCCAGTTGCCCATTTCGTGGATGGCAGATTGTCGTCTCTGATCATGACAAGATCATTTAACTTGACGTCTGCCTTTTCCGTATTCCACTTTTGCCTGACTTGCAGTTGGTTCAAGTAATCACGCTTCCACCCATTCCAAAAATTCTGGTGTACTTTTTGAACCAACTGCCACCTTGTCAGGTAGCTCGACTTCATGTCGACGTAGTCAGTATCTGGAGGCAATTCAATTGGAACCAGGTTTAGAAAATGCGATGGTGTCAGAGCTGAGAAGTCATTTGGATCTTGGCTCATCTCGCATATTGGCCTTGCGTTTACCACTGCTTCAACTTGGCCCAATAGCGTGCTCATTTCTTCAAATGTGAGTACTCTGTCACCCAACGCTCTTTTTAGATGAAATTTCATCGATTTCACACCAGCTTCCGCCAACCCATTATGGTGTGGGCTATCTGGTGGCGCAAAATGCCATTCTATTCCATTCGCCAAGAGCTCTTGATCTGCATGTTTTTGAAATGTTTCCTGCTCCAACTGGCTCAGTTCTTTTAAAATTCTGTTAGCTTTTACATAATTCGTAGCATTATCCGAGTATATGTTGTACACCCTACCTCTTCTTGCTATGAAACGACGCAAGGCGGCGATAAAGGCATCGGCTGTCAAATCACTTACAAGCTCTAAATGTATTGCTTTCGACGCCATACACACAAATACCGACACGTATGCTTTTAGCACTTTGCTGGCACGTAATGTCGATGTTTTGATCATAAATGGGCCGGCGAAGTCTATTGCACTATTCATAAAAACTTTAAATGGTTGATTAACGCGACACTCAGGTAAATCTCCCATTTTTTGTTGTAATTTTTTCGGCGAATTTCTGGCACACACCATGCATTTGCTGATTTCCCTTTTAATCGTCGATTTAGAGTCAATAAGCCAATAATTTTGCCGCATCATTGATTCCGTCAGTTTCGGTCCACCGTGCAATGCCATTTTGTGTGTGCGACACGTCGTTGATTAATAGTATTGAAATTGGATCATTTTTTGGAATTACAATTTGGTGACGTGCGTTAAATGGAATATTCGCGTTTTTCAAACGACCACCAACTCTTAACAACTCGTCGCTGTCCAAAAAAACACTTAACTTGAACAATTTGCTTTTCTTGTTTATGGTTTTATTATTTTTTAAACACTTTATTTCTTCGTTGAAATGTTGCTTTTGCACTATTTTCAAAATAACGACCGTAGCGCGCTTTAGCTCTCTTACCGTGAGCTCACCTTTCGTTTTTACTTTGTCTTTTTTGGCATTTTCAACGAAACGCACAACATAAGCCATAATTTTTTGTAATTTGAACCACGATGAAACTTGAGCTAATATGTTTGGTTCTTTTACTGTCACATTGAGTATCGATAATTCGCGATTTGTGTCTATTAACGTTTCGAAATCCACTTTTCCCGGCGTTTTGTCTACGTCTTGTAACAAGAATTTTGGCCCGTGCCACCACAATTTATGTGTCGCAAGTTCACTTGGGTATATACCCCTTGAGGCGCAATCCGCTGGATTGTCTATGCCGCTTACATGAAGCCACACCGCATTTTGTGTTTTGTTTTTTTATTTTAAGCACTCTTGCAGCCACAAATGACTTCCATCTCTTTGGATTGCCCTCTAACCATTCTAACACTATTTTTGAGTCTGTCCACAAAACTACATCCGCAAAATCAATTTTCATAGTGTCAATGACAATTCTTGCTAATCTGGCCAACAAAACTGCACCACATAACTCCAATCTCGGGATTGTCAACGTTTTTTTACCAATTGGTGCCACTTTTGTTTTTGCTACCAATAGATTTACACTTATTTCATTGCTTTCACTCCAATTTTTTATGTAGATTTCAGCCGCATACGCTGCATTGCACGCGTCACAAAACCCGTGTAGTTCGGTTTTTGTGTTTTTCGTCGTTTCAATCCAACGCGGAATATTCAATTTCGTTATTAACGGGAGTTCACTTTTTATTCTTGCCCAACTTAACGACATTTCTTTTGGCAACTGGTCATCCCAGCTGAAGCGTTTACCGTCTTTACGCAACGACCATACTTCACGCATTAAAATTTTTGCTTTTGTCATTATGGGCGCAATCAACCCGAGTGGATCAAATAACGTCGCGACTTCCGAAAAAAGTTTACGTCTTGTTGTCGCTAACGAACTAAGCTGCATATTTAACTTATATGTGAACATGTCAGTTTCCGGTCTCCATACCAAGCCCAAAGCTTTGATGATGTTTTCATTGGCGATTTCTCTGTCTTCTACTGGAATCCGACTCATCAATTCATTTGAATTACTACCAAACTTCCTTATATTGAATCCGCCACTTTTTAGGCCCGCTTTTAATTGTCTACACACCTCACTTGCTTCCTCGACAGTATCCGCTCCACCAGAAAAATCGTCCATGTAGAAACTTTCCAAAATCGCTTTTGCAGCTAATGGATATTTTTCCGCTATTTCGTGTGCCAATTGTTTTAACACACGAATCGCCACGAATGGGGACTGAGTCACGCCAAAGGTTACCGTCGTGAGTGCATACTCCCCGATTGTTTCACTCGGGTTATTTCTCCACAAAATCATTTGATACTTCTGCTGATCATCGGCGATACGAATTTGCTTGTACATTTTTTCTATGTCCGCAACTACCGCAATTTTGTACTTTCTCCAGCGCATCAGCAGGTTAAAAATCTTTGGCTGGGAAATTTTACCTACAGCCACTTGCTCATTAAAAGATTTGCCATTGCTGGTCTTTTGTGACGCATTAAAAACAGTTCGCAATTTTGTGGTTGAACTGTCTTTGAAAACCGCATGATGCGGCAAATAATGTGCATCGACCGGAACAGTCGTCACTCTTTTTAAATGTCCTTGCCTTATGGCATCATCTATTGCTTCACAATATTGTTTTTTCAAATTTGGGTTATTTTTGAAACGTTTTACCATTTGGAACAACATCGCAAGAGCGGCCTTTCTCGAATTGCCAAGGTCTGGTTCACCCCTGTTCTTAAATGGAATTCGAACAATATATCCCGTTTCATCTCTTTCTGTAGTTTTCACGAAAAACTCCTCACAATATGTTTCCTCTGCGCTCAATTCCTCCACGTCTTCCTCGTCATCCAAATCTTCAGACGCGAAAAAATCGGACAATTTTTCATCAATGTTCACATTCGATATCAATGTTGTTAGCGTTGCTGGTGTTTTTTTCAGGTTTTGGGCTGCCATGATAACCCACCCAAATTCTGTGTTTTGAGCTATTGGGGTTCCTTTTGGACCTTTGATTAAACCACACTTCAAAAAGTCCCCATATTCAGCGACTCCCAACAACAAATCAATTGGCCTGTCACTATTAACTGTAGGATCGGCGTATTGTAAATTCTGCAAATGTTCGTATTCGCGTAAATCTCCTTTAAACACCTTCAAATTAGTCACCTTATTAAACACTAGCGCCTCCGTTTCTAGCTCATATGCAGAATCAAATCGCGGTTTAATTCTTAACTTCACTTGTTTACTGGCGATTTTTTTCGTTTCATCAAACCCATCGATTGGTGCATATACACGTTCAAACACCAGCTTAAGTATTTGAGCCGCTTCTTCTCGAATCATCGCGCTTTGTGACCCATTATCAACTACAGCTTTCATGAATAACCATTCACCGAAACCCGATTGAACTTGTACCATTGCTGTACCGAGTAAATTCGCAAATCTTTCCGTCGATATTAACGACTGCACACTTGACACTGTTCCCGCATCTTCATCATTCACCGTAATCATACTTGTCAATGCTGTTGACGCTAGTGCAGCTTTTGGTTCACTATACATTTTTTGTTTTGTATATCTCGGCTTGAAATCGTCCAAATGTAACAATGTATTGTGCTTTTTTTGGCATTTCGAACATGTATATTTGCTTTTGCATTCCGATACTTTATGCTCACCAAAGCAATTTGTACACAAATGTTTTTCTTTTACAAAATCAATTCGCGGTTGCACTTCTAATTTTTGGAACGCGGCGCACTTTCCCAAATAATGTTCATCATTGCAATAATGACACTTTTTCTCGACGCTTTTTTTCACTGCGATTGCTTTCTTTTTTGTCGGAAATTTACCTTCTGCCGATTCCAATGCTAAGAACCGCATTTCTATATACGACAAAAAATCGGACAGTTTTTGCGTTTCACGCACATTTGTAAGCTGACACTCATAATGTTTCACTGTTTTATCGTCTAACTTGCGTAGCATTATATGATTGATCAGTGGATCCCAACTTGCTGTATCCACTTTCATGTTATTAATTTGCAGCATGCATTCCCAAATGGTGTCATGCAATGCTCTCAATTTTTCACCCGATTCAAATTCAATTTTCGGAAAGTTAATCATCTTGTCTAACAACGCGGCTAAATTCATACGTTTATTATTAAATCGCTTTCGTAGCAACTCATAACACGTCATGTAATTTGATGCATATGGTTTAATGTGACCGATGAGCTGTTCTGCACTACCTTTCACATTGGATTTTAAATATTGAATTTTAATTCCATTATCAAGCGATTTATTTTCGTGCACAATTTTGTCAAACAATGAAATAAATGCAATCCAGTTCGACTTCCCATCAAATTCGGGCAATTTAATTTTCGGCAATTCAACATTCGCTTTCTTTTTTGCGTCGTTTGCAATGTCGTTCAACTTGCCACACACTTGTACGTATTGTTCTTGCACTTGTAAAAAGTCAATGTCTTGTAAATGCACTTTGTTACTCGACACTGCTAATGCTCTAAATGCAACGCGAAACTCGGCCCAAATTTGCTTTAAATTTTCAGTTTGTGCACTTGCAATTCCAGCCGATTCATCACTATTCACTTTTTCAGCTGACTGTAATGACGATTTTAATTCATTATACTGAAACTTTAACGCACTAACTTCCGCCGGTTCATCGTCGTTCACTTCAATAAGATCATTGTTTTCGCCTTCAATTTGCTCTTGTTGTAATCTAATGATACTTACACTGGTCCAATGGTCCCATACACCGTCTTCACCGTCTTCACCGTTATTGCTTTCAACCGATACCAATGTGCTTTGTTTAAACTTGCTTAACTGGGTCTGCAACTCGGAACGATGCCTAATGTATTCCGATTTTGCGTTCTCATATGATTTCGATACAAAATAAGGCTGGTTTTCACACTCGGCAGTATCCGCTTTTTCTATTTCGGTGTTAACTTTATCGAAATCTATCCACCATTTTTCCAAAATATCCAACTTTTTCTGAAAATATTCCGGTACCGCTTTGCGCACTTTTGGATCTTTATTGTAATTTTCCAAAATAAGCGCGAATTGCTTGAGGCTTCGTTTCTGCTTTTGTAATAAACTTTGCACTTCAGCCATTTCAACTCAATTCACGACTGATTCGAAGGACCAAATGAATAATATATTTAATTTACCTATTATCCAACGAGCTGTGGATTAATAATAATATAAAACACAACAGGTTTGGGTTACTTTGTAATTGCAACTGTTTTAATAAGAATGAATTGTTTGTCAAATCGGTCATTATGCTGATGCATGAATTATAATGTTTGAATGAATGAATTAATTGTTTGTATGTATTGAATTGTATGATATATATTATATTGTATGCATTCTTTTGTGTACGGTTCGTTACACAAATGTGATTCCACTTTGGTATACATCCATTTGAATGCATCGTATAGCTGGAACACTGTCATTTGCATAGCAAATTGTGAGCAATGAACGTGGGGCCCATAGCCGTGGTCTATTATAGGAATTCCCATATAAATTTTGTGACCGAAAACACTGACGTCCTCCCTGATTGCATTAAATCAAACTAATGTTTTGTGTTGCATCTAACAGATGGCGCTCGCATATTCGCAATAACAAAAATCCATTTAAAAAGTCTAAAAAGTACAGAAAAATAATTTAAAAAAGGAACAATAAATAAATTTTAAAACGTTTTTTAATGGAAATTATTTTTCTTTGTAATTTTGTGAGATTTACTTTTCTCAATATCGCTCAATATTGAAAAATATTAAATTAGAAAAATAAAATGGTTAACATAACCTCACTTT
>NW_022198703.1:0-4399 GCF_009176525.2 Contarinia nasturtii
CAAATTCCTATGAATAGGACTCAAAAAAAAGTTTACAATCGAAGTGTTCCTCAAATTTATTGCAAATGAAAATGGCACTTAGGAAAATTTGCATGAATCTTTTTTGTAGGGACATTTTAGTTTGAAACAAATATTCGGGACACTTTCATTTGAAATAATTCTGCGGGACACTCCAGTTTGAACAAAAATTAAGTTTCATTATCATTCTTAACCATTCACATGAGCGAATCGCCAAGAACGATTTCCTGTAAACACAAAAGGATTTAAAGTGTACTACGATTTCAAAGCGAAACCGATTCCTGGACTACCGGATATAATTATAAATACTGTAAGCAAACGTGATTTGCAAATAGAACGTGCAATAATTATTTGCAGTGGTTACTATCAGGTGTCAAGGTTGAAGTTACCTACAAAAATTTATTAATATTTCAATAATTTCTGCTGAATAATAGATTTTGTTCATTGTTTTTGTTCACAGTAGTTTGTCGAATGTTTGACGTACTAGTGCCTGATTCGAGTAGATCTGTAGAGAATGCACTGAATGTACTGAATGCAAAAAAAAAAAAAAACAACTGACAAACGGCACCATTGAAATCGATTAATTAGCATATCTAGGCTTGACTATTTTGTGGCCTTGTTGTATGTTTTGTAGCGGTGCAAGTATAGTACGGAGGTAAGGGACCCGTATAGGTGAGTACTGAGCATATTGAATAATTTATTTATGTTGATCCATGTCAGATTTTCAACTGATTTTTTTTCTCTTTCTCTCTCTTTTCCTTTCATTGCACACACAAGTCCAACCTCAAATTTGACTGTGAATTTGTTTCTGGTAATAGGTGAATTTGCATTTGTTTGTTCCGTTAACGTATAGATATAATATATTGCATAATAATAATGTTATTATAAATACATTGAGATAATAATATATATAAAATACCTTTACCTGATATGGAGTTAGTTGTAAGTTTGGCGGTAATGATGCATGAAAAGATATTTTATTTATCCAGTCCGAACATTCATCTTCATTTGCAGTTAAAAACAAAAATTCTGACCCATCAGGTAAATGTAGTCGGAAAACATTTTTCTTCTTTGTATAATCTTCTGCTTTTTCACATCGAGATTTTAATATATTAACCGGAGATGCAGCCGCTTTTTTTTGAAAGAAATCTTCCTCATCTTTGAAAAAACAAAGCAATTGGCCACACAATACTGTGTAAAGTGGTTTCCATGATCGTACAGGTGCTTTCTTTCCGCCTGATTGTAATTCGTGTTTTCGTTCTAAATGCCCTTGAATTTCAACCGGTGGCAAATCGAATTGATCAGCATGTTGATTTTTTCGGAAGCTCTGTGCTCTTCGACGTGTTGTAAACGAAGGGGTTCGTTTTGGAATTTTTGGACCAATTTTCATACTTTCAGCACGCTTAACACTCCCTGAATCGGAACCACGTCGTAAACGATCTCCAAACAAATTCACAATAGAACTAGATTTTTGGACAGCATTATGGCTGTTGTTTGTATTGTTCGTAGTGGCAACTGAGCCATGAGAAGCTGATTGTTGTAATGGAATTGGCATAACTTTGTATGTATCATCTGCATCTAATGATAAATTATGCGTAATGTTCGATTTATCATTTCTTCGACGTTCTTCCGTTATACGCTGAACTTCCTTTTGTTTTATTGTCTCTAGACGTTCTTTCTCAATTCGTTCTTTTTCAGCTCGTTTTGCCGCCAACTCATCTTCTTTTTGTTTTTTGAATAAACTTTCCAGCTATGAGAAAAGACCAAAAATTTCATTAGATGCTGATATTTTTTTTAATATTGGGTGAAGACATTAATTTCCGGAATCCGAAAACAGATGTCATAACGTGCTTGTGCATTGTAGTAGATCAATGACAGATACGTCATTTGAAAGGCCTATTCAAATACTGTCAAAATCAGTCAATAGTGTTTCATTTGTTTGTGCGCATCATATTTTTTTTCAACGATGGAAAATTTTGAAAGTTGGAGAAAAAAAAACATAATTCGCGGGGAGCAAAAATGATAATGCCACAAAATGGATAAAAAAGTTATTCAAGCACAGTATTGTCACTGATAGTGTAGAATGGACCTTTTTCAATAGCTTAGAGCAAAAAAAAAAAATCGATTCAATCCAACCATAAAAAATCGGCTGGGGGCAACTACCCCCCAATTTTGGGGCCTTTTTCAATATTCGGTTCAATCGAAAGGATACTGTGCATCAAAAAATGCTGAAACTTATCTGCAATGATAGAAATGGTCTCTGCCAATAATAATTAGTCGATTTGAGTCCATTCCGAAAGTAAAAGAAACGAAAAAATTCCAAGATCAAAAAATTGGCAATTTTTGAAGAGCACATTTTCTCTGTTTTTTTGCACACCTGGTCCAGAATAAGATAAACGCAGTTGGAGAGAAACATCTTTTCCTCCCCCGCATGGTCAATGGACAGTGCCCTTTCCAAATTGTACCCACTTGGATTGATTAAACGTCGTGTGTCTGATTGGCAGCTCTATATTTATGGAATAGTCAAACAAAGGGTCGATGAATACATGACCTCAAAGGACGAAGAGTCATTTCGACCCGATTTTCGTCTTTTGACTAAAATATGGACAAAAGTAGTGGCTAGCGATGGACAATACTTTGAATGACATTTTCTTTTAATTTTATTTAAGTAAAGCATTCATTTTCACCAAAAAAATCCGGAAATTAATGCCTACACCCAATATAATTTATTTTCTTACCAAAGTTATACGTTTCAATGCTTGGAACTTATCTTCTTGTGCGTCTACTGTCTTTTCAAAATCTTCATGACGTCTTATTAGTTCTTCAACTTGCACAATACTGTCACCCATTTTATGATCTTTTAACTGTGGCTCACGGCTATATATCCAACCTTCTAATACTTGAGCCTCGCGTAAGAAAAGTTGTGTGTCCAAATTCAATTCATAAATTTCATGACGTTTTCGTAACGTATTTTCTAATAATTCGTAGCGCTGCTTTAAAACATTGATTTTGTCTTGAATTTCATACGATAAGAAATGTTTTTCATTAATTATACGGTGTCCGTTTGCATAGAAATTCTCGAATCCATCATTTCGTGAGTCAATTTCTGTTCGATGCTCTTTAATCCGAGCCAAAAGTGCTTCAGCTGCATCAACATTATTCATTGCCAAATCTGGGGCTGTTATTTTAGCAATCATTTCATTTATCCAAGCCATTAGGTCACGATATTCATCGAAGTATGCTTGAAGCTGTTCAGCTTGTTTGAGTTTCTCCTTTCGGGCCGATGTTTTCTCTAGCAGCTCTGTCCACATTTCATTAGTTTCATCTCTCTTAACTTCAATATGCTCTTTTGCATCCGGATATATCTCTGCTAAGCGTTTTGCCTCTTCAGCAACAGCATCAACTTGTTCTTTTACAGCTCCCAACTCAGTTTCGAAAATTTCATGTTTCCGAACAAGGGCTTGAATTGTTTCCAAATCTTGACCGTAATCTTCTGTTGAAAGGGCTGTATCTTTTTCACCAATCCAGGAAATAGTTTCATCAGCCCGTCGATCATATACATGAACCTAGTTAAAGTAAACAAATCAAGTATCAAGTAATAACAAGTAGTTAACTTCAAATCTAAAGAAATAAAATATCGGTTGACTAATAAGTAATTTAAATCTTTAAACATATCACAAAATTTGACAAACCTGTTTTGCTCCAGCGAGTGCTTCTTGTCGGGCATTAACCAATTCTTTCAATTCCTCCCACAATTGAGTAGTTTCTGCTACCTTTGTTTTAATAGTTGTAGCGTACAGATTATTTTCGGATAGTAATTTTTCACCCTTTTCTACTGCAAAACTGATTCTATTTTCATTCGCTGTCAAATTCAAAACGAATGATTCAAATGACACTATTAATTGTTCTATATGCTCTACATCTTCACCATAGTCTTCGGAAGCCGTTACAGCCATTTGATCAGCAATCCATTCGTGTACTTCTTCAATTTCACGTAAAAATTTGTACAGCTTTTTACTTTCAATTAACCGTATTTCACGTTGTTTCCCTAATTTTTTCAATTCTTCATATAAACTTTGAATTGCGTCGTTTTTATTTTTGATATTTTCACTATCAAAATGTTTTCTTTCAATTAATCCCGAAGCTAGTTTTTCGACTTTGTCAATTGAATTTCCAAAAGTATTTAATTCTCTTTGAATAGCATCTAGTTTTTTCTGCAATGATTGTACCGAATCTTCATCTTTTCCATTGTCATTTGATGTGAATATTGTATATTTTTCTTTCATCCATAAATCGGCTTCATTAGCTTCCACATAAAACATTTGACTTTCAACAGCATCCAATAAACGGAGTCTTCGGATACTGGTTAGAAAAATTAATA
>NW_022198703.1:4409-40489 GCF_009176525.2 Contarinia nasturtii
TTATTAAATATATTATTATTAAATATATTATTATTAAATATATTATTGAATACATATTATACCTAGTTAAATCGCGCAGATTTGTAAGCTTGTTTTGAAGCAAATTCGAGAGTGTTTCAATATCTTCACAAGCAAAATGACCATCTCGGATCATTTGCTGCCCGCGCTGTATTAAAGATGAAATTAATGGTTCTTGTGATAAAATTTCGGATTCAAGAGCTTGATGTTTTTTTTGTAAGCTTTGGACAGAAGACAGACTAGTTCCTTTAGTGGGGAAATATAAAATTAAATAATTAGTATGATGAAATATTTCAATTCATAAATCATGAAAATAATCAACGTTTCATATAATGGAAAAACACACAAAACTCATTGCTCACAATTGAGATGTCTTTCAAAAGAGATTTAAATAACAAAAGTATCAGAAAATACATTCCGCCCAAAAACATATCTTGCATATTGAATTCTCTCACTGACATTACTTAACTCATTCACTCCCTCTCAAAAAATATCACATAAATTAGCACTTCCTGATAAGTAATTATTATTACTTATCAACATAAATTGAATCTTACCTAAATCTTTAGAAGAAGCTAGCACTTCTTTTTCGTTAAGCCATTGAAGTTCATCCTCTGCATCACGGAAGAAATGGTGCAAATGGAGGGAATCTTCCAAATTGTCACGACGTATAGTCATTGGTTCATGTAATGAATGATAACGCTTCATGGCCATCATAGCCTTTTCATGAATCTCATCTTTCATAAAGTGATTGGAGTTGAAGAATTTGGTATCAGTTTCAGTAATAGAATCGCACATTTCGGAATGGCGATTTACATCTGCCTCAAGAAGTTCATGTTTTTTAAGTAAATTGTTCACCGAAGCCAAATCTTTTCCATAGTCCTCTGATGATAAATGTAACTCAACTTCATCCATCCATCGATTAAATTCATCTAAACTTCTATTGAAAATCAATGCTTCATAAGCCTCTGCTAAGCGTTCTTTTTTATTTCGTGAGGACTCTTGTAACTTTTGCCAATCATTTTCTAGTAGCTCTAATTGTGAAATTATTTCTTTAGATGCAAAGTGTTTATTATCGACTAAACTTACACCTTCTGCGATTGCAGCTTCAACACGGCTTGTATTTGCATTCAATTCAGAGTAAAAAACGGCATATTTCTGAATTTTTCCTTGTAAATTACTTGGTTCTCGATAATCTCGATCATCCAAAGATATTTGTAGTTTTTGACTTAACCATCTTTCAACTTCATATAAACTTCTTAAAAGTTGTTGAAGTTGAAATGATTCTTGTAATTTATTCTTGCGATTCTCAGACTGATTTAAGAGACTTTGTTTTCGCGCCAATACTTTATTCAAATGTAATTCGATTGTATTTTTTTGATTTGGATATTTATCGATAGTTTTCCTTGCAAATTCTTCTAATTGTTTTACATTGTCGGATTTAAGAAGTTTTTCGAACGCTTCGTGCTTTTTAATCAAAGCATCAACGGCAGAAGGTGTATCGCCCAGATCATCATTATTCAAGAATGCTTCTTTATTGCTCAACCATATTTCAATTTGATCGGTTTGATGATTCACCTGTTGTAGCTCGTGGGCTTCCCTCAACTGTTCATGTTTTAAATGCCATTCCTTTTGTACGTTGCTTTTCATATCAACCAAAAGTTTCAAAGTATTTGATACGTCCGCTGCGATTGAATCTTTATTTATTTTCAACTCTTCTCCGCGATTTTGTAATAATTTGAACATTTCATCTCGTCCATCGATTTCAGCTTTTCTTTCTTGATGTAATTCTAACTGTGTTTCAGATTCACTTATTGTTGTGGGCGTAGGTGCAGCATACATTTTTTTGATTATATCGTTGGCCCATTGTTCTATTTCTTTGACGTCCGAAACTAATTTATGTAATTTATATGCATCACTTAAAATTTGTTTTCGTTTCACACTAGTGTTTTTCAAATTCTTCCAAGCTTTCTTTACTTCGTCCAACTTTTTGTTTATGTCGTCAACTTTTTCTGGATATTTTTCCTTCAGATTGTTTGCTTGTTTTTCATCGTCCATTAGTTTTGAATGAATAGCGGACATATCTCGTTCGAGTGCTTCTTGTTTACGTAACAATGTTTGAACCTGCGCCAAATCTCTACCACGATCGTCTGAATTTAAAACAATATACTTTTCAGCAATTCGTTCTAAGGTGTCGGCTATATCACGATTAAAAGCGTGTATTTCATATGCGCCGGTCAGTAATGCTTTATAGGAGATTAAAGCCCCTTGAAGAGCTCGCCATTTTGAATTAAAATTGTTTCGCCTCTGTTGAACTGATTTCAAAGCATTCGGTGCTTGTTCTTGATTCATAAGCTTATCTGCCAGCGTATTTATAGTTTTAATACGTTGATCATCAACACGCATATCAGAGTCGACGTCATCCAATTTACGAATTAGCTGTGTGCAATGTTCCAAGTCTTTTCCACTATCCTTTGCATTAACCATTAGCTCTTTGTCCCGTATCCATGCTTCAATCTACATTGAATTATATTTTTCATATTATAACAATTTAGTACGAAGATTCTTAGAAGATAGTATAGATTTTGGGTGAAATATTCATAAATAGACAACAAATTAAAATTACAGTACGTTTTTTTTATATAAGGTCATCGATTTTTAAGACAAAAATTTCAAATATCTTCAAAATATTCTTGTTGATAGATGGCACTCTGAGCTACGACGCACAACAAATTTGACAGTTCTCAAATCAGTACAGTGTTTGTTGTGCAATCAAATTCCATGAATTCCGAACATTTTTCAAAACGTTTTGAAGCAGTTTTTTACTTTTGCACCAGTTTGGACCAAAAGGGTCAATAGTGAAGGTCACAAAACACATTAAAAAGTCAAGAGGGTTCGTAAAAAATTGAATCCAGCAGTATAAGCACGCAAAAAATGTGAATGGTCGACCCAATGTTAGGCCAAACGAGCTTCCTCGCCACAGCAAGATAAACGGATAGTCAAGTTGTTCCAGGGGAGCGACGTGAAACGTACGCTTAAAAACTTGACATCAGAGCCAGTCCCTCATAACTAAAAATGGTACAAATTCGCAATTGATGGCGCTCATAAATCGACAAACACGCTTACATTTTATCAGAAGAAAAATGAAAAATATTGAAATATTTTCAAAATATTTGATTTAATGATTTTAATTTAAATAAATTTATATGGAGTGACTTCTAGTCCTTCTCTGATTATAATGGTTTTAAAGTACTATAGAAAATATTAAATGTGATATTTGTTGTTTTGAAATGTCGAAAAATGTTGTATTGGTTTATTTTCAAAATGCACAGAAGTTTTCAAGAAGAAATTAGTTATGATTATCTATCTTCTTCTATACCTATAAAACAGAAAGTTTGTATGTATGTATGTCCGGGGTTGGCGGCCAAACGCCTCAACCGTTCCGGATAAAAGTAGTACCGTTGGAAAGGTCTCGGCCGGGCGGTGAACAAAGGCGGTGAACCTAGTGTGTAAGGTAAAGTATTGGAATCGGTCGAAAAATTAACACCCATCAAAAATGTGTTCGCCCCAAAATTCGCTAAAAATCATTTTTCAATGCGTTTTGAGTATAGAAAATCACAGAGCAACCGTTTTTTGGCCATGTTAATGTGGGGATGTGGTACACTGTATGCTTGCAGTAGCTTAATCACAATTAAAACTTGTGGATCTTACTTCTCATCAAAATACATCATTTCACCAAATTGGAAGAAATTTCAATCACAAATAGAAGTCAGCCAAAAAACTCAGCCATAGACTATTTGCGTAATTTAATTTAAAACTCTGCAGAAAAACTCTTTTATACGTCATTTATTGCATTTAATTTTTTTTATTTGTGGAATTAGTATTTTCAATTTTCGAGATGCAACTAACATCTTTCCAACATTTTTCGATTGGCGTGGTATATATGTGTCAAACCAAATCCAACGATATTCATTTATATGTATTAAAAATGTGCTCACATCGTGTGACAGTATTGTTAGTATAAACAACTTCCATCACTTTGAAACTACAATCGCTTCAACCGATTTTGTTTACAATAAAACTTTGTTTTGTTTTTAAGAGGATTTCTTGAGAATTAGATGTGAGTGTTTGTAGCGTGGTTTGGGCGATCAATTGATTTTATTGTCATTTCAATTTCAACGATTTTGTGTGTTCGGAACGCTGTTCGCTGAGGAATGGATATATTCACAGTTGGTTTTGTGTTCATTTTTGTTTTAATTTCGAAACAACAGAGTGTTGATAAAATATACTGTGAATATTCCAACAACATTTCGATCGGGAAAATATTTGATGTCACATTGGAAATAAATTTCATCATTCGATTTAGAACACAGAGTCACTTTGTTGAGGTAAGACGTGATATTTATAATGCGTTCTTCATTACTGTTTCATTTGATTTGTGATAGAAGTTTTTTTATCTTATTGTGTTTGTGATCTATCTTTGGTGCATTTTTTTCTAAATCTGTAACTATTTTTTATTTTCGTTTATTTGTATCAGTTCTTTGAGAATGAAAAGAAAAAGAGATAACAACGATTCGCCGGTATACGATGACGAAAGAGAAGAAAAAAATAATTTCGTTGTAATAAAATGTGGCTTGCAAACAATCCCGAGAATGCAGCAGTTGTGACGCAAATATTGTTTGAGTGCAGTCTTCAAATGACGGAAGTTGCCTCATTGGCCTCACTTTTGATTTTATTCAAGGTGAATGAAGCAGTCGATAATGAAGATCGTCAGTTCTTTTTGCGACGATATCGTCGACAGTTCTTCTTCTATTACTTCAATGCGGTATTGGCCGAAAATGTTTACAATAATAATAGCCGAAATCCCATACCGCCAGAGTTTCGGTTCATGGTCGAAAACTTCAGTGATGAACAGTTTGAATGGCCAAGCAAGGAAAAGTTGGAGAATAGTTTTCGTTATTTTGTCAAACAGCACATCGCAAATACGAAAACTGGTCTCACCACTTGGTGTGAAGGTCGACTTGAGTCATTCTTTCGAATGCGAATCTGGTATCGCAATCACAATATCAATGGACCTAGATTTGATGTCATCGACTTCAGAAATGCCAAAATGTTAGCATATCGATCCAACGACTTGACAAATGGTAATGCATGAAATTTTTTGTAAAAGATCATTGGTTTGAATCGTTGTGATTGTTCAGACAAATTCAACGTCAGATAGCAGCTTATCACAGTGATACCGCACAAAGGAATACCATTCACGAAATATTCCGTAACAATCCGAAATTTCAACAGCCAACAAACAATCGCCCACGGAAAATAAACAGTTTTGCTCTTGTACCGTTATGCGATTATCATTTGAAGTGCGTGCGATTGGATATGAGAGATTTGTATAACAAATTGGCAAGCAAGCTAAAAGTAGTGCCCAGATTTATGAATACTGAGACCAACCGGCTGAATAAATACCCCGAAAAATACTACAGAGATCATGATCGAGATGGACTATCGAATTTGTTGTTCAACGTCGATAAAATCAACCAATTGGGCAAACGATCCAAACAATTCCATCATCAAATCGTGACCAATAGTGTTTCCGTATCGGCACTGTACACCAAACCAGAGCAGGCGTGCAACGAAAATGTGCATTTACAGGCGGACAATCTTGTAGGCAAGGAATACGTTATTGGCATCTATTCGAATGAAGAAATGTGGTTGGCTATAACGCGTCGCAATATCCGGAAAACACCTGATCTGAAATGTGTTTGAATCGTAACTAACTTTGATGATTTTGAATTTTGAAGGAAAACATCACAATATCAAACACGCGGTTCTACTGGGAAACTAGGCAGAAACGTGCAAAACACAAACTTTTGTGATTTCTGTTTGAAAATTTCAAGAAAAAATGTATTCTCCAATCTCAAATATGTAGTGGGGAGTTAACTGGCACGAGAAAACCGACTATGTTGTTAGTTTCACGATACAATAAATTTGATACACATTTCAAACAAAAATCTGGGAGGTACCCTTATTTTTTGTTGAAATCTCTTAAAACTCTCAGAATTTTATTTTGTGAAAATAATAGCCTGTGCAAAGTTTCACGTCATTACGTGATTTTTTCAGATTTTTGTGTTAAAATGTGAGAAAAATGATTTAAAAATTGATCTTATCGCAGAAATAACGCCAGATTCGGTTTTCTCGCACCAAAAAACCCCCCACTTACATCATTTTTTTAGGAAATAGAAAACTTTCAAAAGTCACTAAAATGGGTCCATCGAGGTATCTTCCTAATAAATTTTCCTAATGCTTCGTTACAATAACAATGTGTTACCCGTATTGCTAAAAATCTAACATTAATATTGAGACTTTTCAACACAACTTCAAGTTGAAAATATATTTAGAATAGATGGCGTTCGTGTCTGCTCTAAGCTCATCATTGAAATTGATTGGGTTGATGAGCAATTTCAATGATGAGCTTAGAGCGGACACAGACGCCATCTATTGTAAATATATTTTCAACTTAAAGTTGTGTTGAAAAGTCTCAATATTAATGTTGGATTTTTGACATTAGCGGCAGCGAGTAACACATTAATACTGTAACGAAGCATTGTCGTTACAATTGTAATGTGTTGCAAAATGCAAATCTGTACCCAAAAATAGGGAATTGGCTGTCAAAATGGTGCGTTTGTTTGTCAAAAATGGGGCATTTGGTTGTCAAAAATGGGCAATTGGCTGCCAAAAATGGAAAATTTGGCTGTCAAAAGTGGGAAAATGTGGCTGTCAAAAATGGGGATTTGGCTGCCAAAAACGGGGAGTCCTCCCAAAAATTAGAAATTTGCTGTCAAATATGGGGAGCTGGCTGTCAAAAATGAGGATATGGCTGCCAAAAATGAGGGATTGGCTGTCGATAAAAAAAATACGAGAGATAAACACAATAAGGGAAGATTATATAAACGCCATCTGATATTAACCGGCGAGCAGATGGAACTAAAAATAATTGAATTTCATTGATAGCCCTAGCGGGGGAACAATATGAAACAACGAAATGAAGAAAAGACAAAAAACCATAAGAAAAATAATGTAATTAAAGTATCAAATTGCATCGAGTAATATTACGTTTCCTCACTTTCAAGAAATTTTTACACATTTTCTTCGTTTTTTTTTATCGACGCATTTTTGACAGCCAATTCCCCATTTTTGGGGGCAATTTCCCTATTTTTGGGAGGCAATTTCCCCATTTTTGACAGCCAAATTTTCCTATTTTTGACAACCAAAAGCTACATTTTTGACAGCCAATTCCCCATTTGTCACAACCAAACGCACCATTTTTGACAGCCATTTCCCCATTTTTGACGGGCAATTCCTTATTTTTGGGGGGTCAATTCCCCATTTTTGTCAGCCAATTTCCCATTCTTATACACCAAAACGATTTTACCTTCAATAATTCATGGTTTGGAATATTTTTCCTAAACATTAATAAATTATAAATTTACCGTTACGATAGATAAAATATTCAATATAGAGTAGAACGAATACAAGAGCCATAAGCCACGAGCGCTTGAGCGTTTAGCACAAATGTAAAAATATCAACAGATTTCGATAGTTTTACAAGCACTAAGCATGTTTGACGCACGCCAACACAGTTGCGATGCGACATTTGCTCAGTAACTCAGTGCGCCTTTGCCATCTTTGAGAAAACTCAAAGTAATCAAAATAAAATGGACTTACCTTATCCAATTGATTGTTGAATTCAAGAATATCTTGTGCCTCTTCTAAGCCCCGACCTCTTTGATCCAACTCTTTCAGCAGTTCACGCCATGCTGCCAAAACTTTGCTTATCACTTCTTTTATTTCTACCACATTTTCATGATTTTTATTGATTAAAATTTCACCCGTTTTTTTAATATCAATAATTCTTTCTTGATTGACAGCTACTTCAGCCTGTAATGCTTGATGTTTTTGTAATTTTTTTATTTTATCTTCAAGTAAATCAGTATCAAGGTTAACGTCACTGTCAACACCAAGTTTTTTATGTTTTTCAGATATCCAAAGTTGAGCTTCAGCGCAGTCCCGCACAAATTGAGCATAAAGTAATGCATCGTCTAATTTTTGTCGTTGTGTAGAACATAAACGTTTCACCTTTTGTCGTCGTTCAAGAACTTCATGTAATCTCTTTCCGATACGTCCAGAATCATAATGGTTTTGTTCAAGTAATTTTCTTCCATGTTCTTGAAGTAATGCAACTTTTTCTTCTTGTGTTTGAATTAATTTTTCAAATGCATCATGTCGTTTTATTTGATCTTGTACTGCTTCAACAGTTTGACTTAAGTTTGAACAATTCATCGCTGCTTCTTGTGAACTGCATAAACTATCAATTTGTTTTGCATCTCTATGAAAGTGGGATTTTTTTTAAAGTTCTTGATTTGAAATTGTAAAAAAAAATTATAAGAAACCAACCTAAGGAAGCAGTATAAATCAATTTTTTGTTCGAGTAAAACTTTCTTTTTGTTCCAAGCTGTATGTAATTTCTAAAATCAAGGAATTCATAAATTAATCAAATCCCAATCATTGTGTGTCTGAATTCTTTTTATACGTACACTACGTTCATCAAGAAGAGCTGAACAACGTTCCTCGACTTCAGCGGCAGCATAGTGACCAGTTTGTACCATTGAATCACTCAGTTCACTAAGGTATCGGAATTTCTCCTCTCTTGCTTCAATTTCATTATAAATGGCATCATGTTGTATTTTCAATGCTGTTGCTCCAGCAGCGTCCCGGACATTCTGCTCATCAAAAGAACATGAAAAAGAAGACATTTTAAACAGTATAAAAAATGCGATTTTCTTGATAAAAAAAATTAATATTATTTTCCTGCTTACTTCTTCTGCTTGTAATGTGGCTCGCAAATTTGAAGCCCACAACATCAAATCTCTAACTTCTGTCAAAAATGTTTGCAAGTCACAACTAGCCGCCAATTGATCGCTTCGAAGAGCCGATCGTTCTCTAAGCTTTTCCCATGCTTTCATTACATTTTCCTGTTGCTGCCGTATAGCTGATGTATTTGTTAGATATTTATTTTGTAATCGAGCAGAATCTTCGACTAAAACCTATCAATATTAAAAATAATATTAAATTTTTAAAAAAAATAACAAACAAATAATTGACAATAGTAAAACCGAAATGGAAAAACTTGAGCGTAAAAACATGATGCAAATTCTTCAGCGTATATAGAGAACTTTCAAATTTTAGAACAAAAAGAGTTTATAAAAAACTGAGGGCAAAAACACAATATATCGATTACTTGTTCTTGCCCGCAGGCTGGATATGTCATGTTTTTGCTCTCAATTTCGTCTATAGTTTATTTTCCTCGCAACAATCGGGATCTTGTTTTTACGCCAAAAAAATTGATTTTTTATACGCATGTGATACGACAGTGTCATTCCAGCGGTCTTCCGTGTGTTTCATACCATGTAAATGGTAAAAAATGGCGAAAAATGAAAAAAATAATTAAAATTTTTTTCTTAAATTCTCAAATACTACTCAGCTTTCTGTATCATCTGGTGGAATCAGAATGAAAAAAATCGCATTCCTTATCATCCAAATCACGATCTGGAGGTTTTTCACTTTTGGAGTGCTCTATACCGAGTCTCCGAGAGTTTCATATAAACTTGCTATGTGATACCCATTGAATAGTGACCGAATGCCAATCGCGATTTTGATGATATGGAACGCAATTTTTTTCATTCTGATTTCATCAGGTGATACAGAAAGTTGAGTAGTATTTGAGAATTGAAGAAAAAAAATTTAATTATTTTTTCCATTTTTCGCAAATTTTTCACCATTTACATGGGCGGCTTGTATGAAAAACACGGAAGACCGCTGAAATGGCAAACGCCAAATATATACGGACCTACGACAGTGTCATTTCAGCGGTCTTCCGTGTTTTTCATACAAGCTTCCAATAAAGATGGTCATCAACTGTCATCTGTCAAACAGTAAACAACACTTTTTCTTAGCTCCGTAGTTTTAGTGTTTCTTTTTATTTATTTTATTGTTTTAAGCAGTATTCTTGGCTAAAAGATAATTTTTTTCTTGTTTTAAAGCACTGTGCTATCCAAATTAGTATTTATCGCGTTACATTTTTTGTTGCTAGTGTTATTTTCGTTGGTTTTATTTCGTTTTTTTTTCTCCGTGTATTTTGTTGGTGTATAACCTACAAATATGAATACAGAGAATGACACATGCACTTTATGTGCCAAATCCACGACCAATTCCAAAAAAGATGTGATAAATTGCTATGGATTTTGCGGTAAACAATTTCATATCAATTGTTTAATTATGGAAAATGGTAATTACAAGAAATCGATTATAAATTATCTAGTTTCAATAAAGAATTTACAGTGGTATTGCGATATATGTTTGACCTTTACGGTAAATGGCATCGCATCAACTCTCGTGAATAGTGCCAAAATCATATCGGAATTTCAATCCACTGTACAACCTCAATTGGAACAATTGAAGGTTTCCAACGCAGCCACTTCGGCAAAACAAATAAATAGCGCGAATTTATCACTACCCGCTCCTATTTTGACACAGTCTTCAGTAATTCATACTGACATTCCATCGACTACGATCAATCAGATGGAAATCGATACCAATATCGTTGTTGATATCGATGCAAACAGTACCGATGTGATTGACCCTGTTGTTAACGAATGCAATGACACCAGCATAATTTCGATTTCGTGTGATATTTTGACAAATGATGTTCCGACCGTGCGACCAAAGCCAAAAGTTTTACGCAAGCGTTGTAGATCTGTCAGTCCATCGACTAGATCAAATGTGTCGACAAATACAGTGTCAAATCCACGCAAAAAGAAGGTGTCAAAGCCAACGAATGTGACAAAGGCTAGCTCAGAGCCTAATTCAATAGCGGTTTCACATCTCCAGTCAAAAGTCGTTGGCAGGAATATTACAGCCACCTCTAATCCTAACAAGAATTTGAATTCCAAAGTGGCAAATGGTGATTTTGGTCATCGGGTCGGTCATACAATTAACTCAAAATTGTATGAAACAAAAACGGTCTATATTTCACCGTTTCGGCCTGATACTACTGTCGATGATATCACCGATCATTTGAAATCACACCAATGTTACAGTGTTGTAGGTGACTTGAAGGTGATCAAACTGGTGAGCCAAAATAAAGACACAAGGAAATTATCGTTCGTTTCCTTTAAAATAGAAGTGCCTAATCGTTATTTCGACATTATTATGGACAGTTCCATTTGGCCACCGGGCGTTAAAGCCAAAGAGTTTGTTGAAAATTCACTGCCTGGCAAAAACAACTCTAAATCAGTTCCACCTCCCAAACGGACCGTAAAGAATCCAAAAAACAAGGATCATGCCTCGTTCAGGCCACCAATTCTTGGTCGAAATCGACGAAAGCCACATCAAAGGCAAACAATTTCACCGGAAATTCCATCGATTGCCAACTTGTTGCCGCTGCTGTCTCAGTGCCTACTCAGTCCACTGATGGGTTCGTACAGTCAGCCTCAACAAAATCGTCGCAACTAAGCAACACAAATCACTCTCTCTCTCCTCCAACGACTTTGGTGTGCAATGATATTTATTATCAAAATGTTCGTGGCTTGCGCACCAAATCAAAACAATTTTTCTGCAATTCGTCGGCATTTGCACATTCGATTGTTGTTTTAACGGAAACATGGTTGAACCAGTCTCATTTTTCGTCAGAATTCTTTGACAATTCATACCATGTTTACCGTAAGGATCGTTTTGAGACTGGTTCATTGTTAAGTCGTGGTGGTGGTGTACTCATCGCAGTCACCTCAAAACTAACATCCACCAACATTGTATTCGATGACACAAGTGAATTGGAATATGTCTGCGTTAAAGTCAGCATTAATACAAAACTCAACGTATTTATTTATGCTGCGTATATTCCGCCTAACTCACAGCCGGAAATATACAAACGCCACTCGATTGCCATAAGCCATATTCCATCGAGCCCAATTGACACTATTATTGTATTGGGAGATTTTAATCTACCCCTTGTCAATTGGATTATGGATGACGATGAACATAATGTTCTCATTCCAACTTGCGTCACTCCACAGCATGCGGCGGTTTTTATCGAAGACATCACTGCCAATGGTGTCTATCAGATTAATTCTATTCGCAATGCCAGCAATAAACTGCTCGATTTAATATTTACGAACGATTTCACGAACGTCGAAGTTTCTTGTCCACCGCCTTTATCTGCCATTGATGAACAATATCATCCACCTATTCTCTTGACGTATGAATGGCACATAAATAACTTAACTCAAGAGCAAATTCCAACTAGAAACTTCCTTAAAGCCGACTACATTGCAATGAATAGGTACTTTGCCGAAATCGATTTTTCCGAACACTTTTCAAATAAGCCTCTTGACCATAAAGTCGACATTTTGCACCAAATTATTAACGAGGCGATTGAAAAGTTCGTACCTGTTCGAACGAAAAAGATTACATCGAAATGTCCGTGGAACAACAAGCAACTTCAGTCTCTCAAAAATAAAAAGAACAAGGAGTGGAAAAGATCGAAGTCAACTAACAATGACTCTGACTATTTGCTTGCGCTTGAAAATTACAGCAAACTTAACACGGAACTGTACAATTCGTATGTCGACAAAATGACTTCTTCATTGAAGTCCGACCCTACATCGTTCTGGCGTTTTGTCAACACGAAGAAAAACAGTGACTGCGACCCAAAATCGTTGCATTATGGTGACAAATCATCGGTTGATAAGATGGAGCAAGCTGAAATGTTTGCAACATTTTTCAAAAATAATTTTGCAAATCAACCGTCTCTAATTCAATCGACAGCACAAGCGTCAACTCAAACAAATTCTTCCGTTGACAATTTCATTCTTAACGAATTTTCTGTTTTTGACGAGTTACTAAAAATTAACTCTAAGAAAGGCGCAGGACCAGAATTCATCCAATCCTTCTTAAAAATTGTGCTGGCTTATTATACGAACCGCTGTCAATGATTTTCAATGATTCGCTTTCCACTGGACACTTTCCTACGAGATGGAAACGTTACAGCGTTGGACCAATATTCAAAAAGGGATCACGTTCTAACGTTGAAAATTATCGGTGCATTGCCAAATTGCCAACGATCGCCAAGTTTTTCGAATATTTGATTAATTTGGAGATCAGCAAGATGGTAGCCGATAAAATAGTTCCACAACAACATGGTTTTATGAAAGGTCGCTCGACTTCGATGAATCTTTTAGAATTCCTGCACTATTCTATGAAGGCAGTGAACGAAGATAAGCAGGTAGAAGTACTTTATACTGACTTCAGTAAGGCATTCGACATTGTTGATCATTCGATTCTGATTTCAAAACTACAAAACTTCAATCTGCCTCCTAACTTAATCGAATGGATCAAATCGTATTTGTCAAATCGTCGTCAATTCGTGAAATATGGGCAAATGGAGTCAAGTGAGTTTGTCGTTAGCTCAGGAGTTCCTCAGGGAAGTCACTTGGGCCCCACCCTATTTCTGCTTTTCATCAACGACATTGTTAATTCCATTAAGGATGACGACATTTTTATCTCTCTGTTTGCTGACGATTTGAAATAGGCAACTTCAATCGCTAACACCAATGACTGTATCAAACTTCAAGTTGCAATCAATAAATTAAAAAATTGGTGCGAAGCAAACAAACTTCATTTAAATCTTGACAAATGCTCTGTTATGTCAATATCAAAAAAGAGAGAGCAAATCGTAAGTTCCTACTCTTATGGCAGTCACAAATTCAAGAGAGTGAGCGAACAAAGAGAAATGGACGTAACTTAAGATGTGTGGAGTACTTCAAAATCAATGACAAGAACTTCAAAATCAATCCATCAGTACCAATCAACCAAATGTGCAAAATGTCAAATAAGGTCCACGAACTATTTTCAACGCAATCAAAACGATCAACTTTCAAAACTCGACTTTTAGCCTTAAGCGATGACCATTTTTCTAACTTGTCATTGGTGTCTAACTATAACACTGTTTTCTTTAACGATCTAATGTGATACATTGTGATTTTTGTAAAGATGTAAATTATTTATTTATCCAATTATTTATTTAATTATTTATTTATTAATTATTTTCTGACTCATTGTAACCGCGTGCAATTTGAAAATGTTTAGTATTTATAAGTGTTTTTTGCTGTTTGACGGTAATTTGAACAGTTTACTATTAACTATTTAGCTATTACTGTAAGAAGTAGCTAATTAGTTATTAGAAATCTTTATTAAAAGATGTGGTTTTTAACGGTGATCAGATGTATACCAAATGTGTATCATTGATTCATACCTTTTTCCCACCAAACAAATGTATAAAAATTATGTACAAACTCAAAAGATTCAGCCAGTTTTGGCGGTGAATAAATATTATTATTATTATTATTATATAAAAAATCGCGAAAAATGAAAAAAATAACTAAATTTTTTTTCTTCGATTCTCAAATACTACTCAATTTTCTGTATCACCTGGTGAAATCAGAATGAAAAAAATCGCATTCCATATCATCTAAATCACGGTCTGGACTTTTTTCATTGTTTGAGTGCTTTATACCGGTATCCGGGGTTTCATATAAACTTGCTATGTGATGTCTATTGAAGAGTAAGCGAATACCAATCGTGATTGAATCAATATGCGTCATTTGGCTATTGCAAGGCGAGTTTATATGAAACTCTCGGAGGTTCGGTATAAAGCACAAAAAGTGAAAGAAAACTTTTTTTTTCTAAATTCTCGAACACCACTAAATGCTCTATATCATTTGCTGTGAAAACTTTGCTATCTCTTTCACCCAAATCCTGCTTGGCAAATGGCAAGTCGTTGTCTCATGCTGTCACGCTTACTCTAGCGCTTACCCTTGCATCTATAAATGTTTACAATGGACATTCTATTCACACACAACTCACATTTATATTTTGCTGCGCAATAAAAGTCATCGACACAAAACTCAAAGCGATGACCAAATACATTGTTAATAATTTTATTGCGCAGCAAAATATAAGTGCGAGTTGTGTGTTAATAGAATGTCCGTTGTAAACAATTATACATGCAGTGCGAGCAAGATAGCATTGGACAACGATTTGCGTGATAGAGAGAGCAAATTTCTACGTTCTGATCACACCAAATAAAATAGACCATTCAGTTGTGTATAAGAATTGAGAAAAAAATCTGTTTTTTTTTTTACTTTTTGAGTGCACTATACCGAGTCTCCGAGAGTTTCATATAAACTCGCCTTGCAATAGCCAAATGACGCCTATTGATTCAATCACGATTGGTATTCGCTAACTATTCAATAGGCATCACATAGCAAGTTTATATGAAACTCTCGGAGACTCGGTATAGAGCACTCAAACAGTGAAAAAAGTCCAGATCGTGATTTAGATGATATGGAATGCGATTTTTTTCATTCTGATTTCACCAGGTGATACAGAAAATTGAGTAGTATTTGTAAATCGAAGAAAAAAAAATTCATTATTTTTTTCATTTTTCGCGATTTTTTATCATCTACATGATCGTAGATATATGGTCCGCCTCGCTCATAAAAAAATCCGTTTTTTCGGCTCAAAAACAAAACTCCGATTGTTGCGGGCAAAAGAACTATAGACAAACTTGAGAGTAAAAACACGACATATCGCTTTTTCACTTTTTCTCTGATTTTGCGTATGTCGTGGTTTTGCTCTCAACTTTGTGTGTTGAATTTTTGCTCTCGATTATGATATGTGGTATTGTTTTACTCCAAACAAAAATACATGCTATTTTTACGCATAAGAAAATTAAGTGTTGGTTTTACTATCAGGCTGTCAATTTATTATATACCTGTAATTGAGCTTCAAGTGCAACAAGATCATTTTCGAAACCTTCATGTTTTCTCAATAGCGCTAATGCAGAATTTAGATCTTTTCCCATCTCCGTTGAAATAGCAGCATTTTTATCTTGAATTCTAAACATTGCTTCTGTTACGTCGCGGTAAAAACGGTGTATTTCACCGGCTCCTTGTAATTTCTGTTCACGTAGCGCCAATAATTTTAGTAAGTTTTGCCAATAGGAACTAAAAATTGAAAATATTATATATTTTTTTATTAAAAATATTATTTTTTGAAAAAAAAAAAAATGTAAATCTCAACCTCAACTGATCTTGACTTTTTTCAATATCTGAAACATATGGTGATTCAGATGCTAGAAGCTTCTTGGCAAATTCACTACACTGATTAAAACGTTCAGCTCCACTTTCAACTCTGTGTTTAAGATCATCAAATTTGTTCTGTAATAACTGCAAATCGAAAAATAATCTACAATTTTCTGATAAAGAATTATTTTTTATAAATTTACCAGTAAATGCTCATAATCTTGTCCATAATCTTCAGAGGATGCTGCTTGCTCCAATTCTTTGATCCATTCAATTAGTTCGGCGCATTCAGCAAAATATTCGTGGCGATACATACTTTCCATCAATCGTATTTGTCTCTGTTGACTAAGTCGTTGCAGTGACTTGAACATTTTTTCGATCATTTGTTGCTTAGATGCAATTAATTTGCTGTCAGGATGTTTAGAAGCAATCATACTAGCAACGGAATGTCCCATTTCTTTTACCAATACAATACAAAGATATTTACAATTAACGTATATACACTGTGACTTTGAAAAAAATAAATAAATTGCAATCCAAAATTTAAAACAAATTTTACCTGATATGATTCCAGAATATGTATCTAGCTCAAGCTCAATACCTTTGTGCTTAGTTAAAAGTTTGGTAGCAGAATCGCGATCACGTCCAAAATCGCTTGATTTCAGAACATTTGTTCGTTCACCAAGCCATGTTTCAATTTCACCGGCTTCGGATAAATACTGTTGGGCTTTTAAGGACAAATCTAATTTTCCACTCTTTTCATTTGATTTCTCCACCAAATCATTCCAAGCGCTTTCAACAATTTCACATAATTCTTCAACTTTTTCGCCATCTGGGTGATCTTGTTCAATTAATGCTTGACCAGATTTTAATGTTCTTTTTACAGTTGGTTCATGACCTGTGATTTCGGCTTGTAATTTTCTATGTTTTTTGTGTAAATTCTGAGTTTGGTGTAAATTTTGTCCCATTTCTGTTGACATAACAGCAGGCAAATGTTCATTGATCCATTGAATTTCAGCGTCAAGTTCAAAAACAAAATTATGGAATCTGTAAATGGAGAAAATCAGTTAATGTAACACTCAGTTTTAATATATTATACATAAAAAGTAATTCATACTTAAGATTCTCTTCCAAAATTCCCCTCCTATTTTTAATAGGTTGTACAAGTTTCTTGAATTCTTCTTGAATTTCTTTTGTTTCATTTTTGATATTATTCGAGTCAAAATGACCTTCGTGTGCCATTTCTTCTCCACAAGTTACAAGCTCATCAATTTTTTGCTGCCACAAATATATTTCCGATTCCAGCATCTGCTGTCGATTTAAAAATTCTTTACAACTACGTAAATCATGTCCCACATCTTTGCTTAAAAGTGCACTTTCAAACTCCTGCAATTTCTTCTTAGCATCCTCAATACAACGATTATGATCACGCTGTGACACTGCTTGTTGCAAGCGTTTTCCCTTATCTTGAGATGAGCCCAGCAACTTTTTCCATTTTGAATTTAATTCTGCGCATGTTTTTTTCACGTCTGGTACTCGATTGTTTACTAAAATTAGATTTTCAGCGTCCTGGAAAAAAGGTTTGATTTTATGAAAAAAAGAATATTTTAGATTTGTTTCATAATGAAAATACTAACCTTGATTATGTTTCGTAATTGACCTTCATTCGCTCTCAATTCTCGCTCAAAAGCTTTATGCTTTTGAAGTTTTCTTGGTAAATTGCTTAGGTCGCGATAATTTTCATCGCTTGCTACCTTCATTTTATCATCAAGCCAAGTATTTAAGTCGCCTGATTCCGCTCTGAATTTCTCATAATCCTTCGATGCTTGTAAATTTGCTTTACGCTTTTGTGCTGATTCTTTCACATTATTACGACGCATCATAACTTCAATTCTTCGCTTATTAATGTAGTCTGCATTATAATGTCCATTTTCTATTAGTTTGTCTGCATTGTCAGAAAATACCTGGGGATGATCAGTGGAAAAAATGGAAATTAATCAATAAATAATGGAAAATGAATTGAAGGACTGGATAAGAATTGTGGAGTAATGGAACAGTAATTTTTAAGTCAGTATGCCTCAATTACCTTCAGTATTTTATTCTGTGCACCAAGTGTATTTTCAAAATCATTGTGTCTTTTTATGATTGCCTCAACGTCATCAAGAGAGTTTCCCAGATCGGTGTACTCTAAAAATGCTTCATGGCTTTTGGTTGTAGCGTCAATTTTATCCGCTTCACGATTAAACACTTGTAATTCAACACCCTGTTGCAAGCATTTTTGTTTTTCAACCCATTTGCTATAAATATTTTCATTTTCATTTTCCAATTGTTTTATTAAAACAGATACGTCACTTAAGTTTGGATTGCGCTGTTCTAGTTGCTTACCTGAAATTACCAGATATATGATTGGATTTTTTACTTTTCCGCACACACCTAGTGTGTAAGGTAAAGCATTGAAATCGGTCGAAAAATTAACACCCTCAAAAAACATGTTTTCTGGGTGTTTTAAGATCCAGGAAATACGAATCAGTCGTTTTTTCGATGTTCGTGCGTGATACCTTATACCCTGTACGCAAAAATTTGTTAACACGATAACTTTCAACCAAGAAAAGTAATTCAAAATCTGACTTCACAGGATGATTGGTGGTGCCGAGGAATAGAAACCATTAGATTTTGAGCGACTTTGGTTGATAGAGTGAAGTGTCATGTCTAGTGTGATGCCCATGGGAAAAATTCAATTTTTCTCCCAAAAGTTATATGTATACTAAAACACTCAAAAATATGTATCGGGGAGTTTTTTGGCACGAGAAAACCGAATATGATACTAAATTTGCGATACAATTTCAATGCATATTAGGGGTATCTCCCGAACAAAATTTTGGATTTTTCGCTCGAAAACGAAAATTTTGTATCTGAGATACCCCTAAGTTGTACTGAAATTTCTTCAAACTTTCAGAATGTTAGCTTTTTGTGATAAGTTTCTCGTAGTAAAGCATTGATTCCATACAAAAATTCCCATTTTTAGTCATTTTTGTATGAAAAGTCTATCAAAAATTATTTGTATCGCAAAACTTATATCAGATTCAAATTTCTCATGAATTCGTATTTACGGTAAAAGATACGTAATAAATGCATGTTGTGGATCACAGTGCGGAAAAGTTCATCTTACGGATGTAGGACATTTTATTTTGTATAGTTTTCCTACTAATTAGAGCCACAAATGAACCGCTTAGAATAAAAGAAGATAATGGTAGAAAGTTAAAAAAAATCTCAGTCATAAAGTTCTGTGAAAATAATACTCAATCAAGAAAAAATTAAAAATAAAAGTCGATAAAAAAATGAGTAAAAATAATATTCAATCAAGGGGAAAAGTGAAAATAAAAGTCGATCATAAATTATATTTTCATTTTAATCTCACTCATTTGGAAAAATTCGATCATAAAATGAGTAAAAATAATACTCAATCAAGAGAAAAGTGAAAATAAAAGTCAATCATAAAATGAGTGAAAATAAAAGGCAAACACAATTTATGATCGATTTTTTTTAACTTTCTACCATTATCTACTTTTATTCTAAGCGGTTCAAATATTTGTAATGGACCCTTGTGAATTCCACTGCTATGTACCGAATTTTTTTTAAATCGGTTCGAATGGGAGCCCAGAAAATCGTACTAAACAAAAGCTGCAATCGTACTAGCAGCTTGTGAGAAAATTTAAACTTTTTAATCTTTTTAGGAAAGCACTTTAACCCAAAATAAAATGAAATGAAAATCGCAAATTCGATTTTAATCTGATGATGGAAGTGAAATGTTCAAAATGCATTCAAGTTTGATTGACATAAAAATTCTGATTTGAAATCATTTATCAATGACATTAGTTTTTCAAAAATTGTATTGAAACTTTCTTCAAATTTGCTGAGATTGTGTATTTTGGCACGAAAATAGGATTGACGAGTTTTTAGGGTGATTAAATTACTTTTATTGCGTTTTGTTGATTAGAAATTGATCGAATTTTTTCCCTAAATGTGTAGTTTCAGTTTCAATCAAAGTGAAAACTTCTAAATCCTTGATCTGAACCACCATAATTTATTAGGTAAAATTAGAACGATACTGGAAATATTAGGAGAAATTAGAATCGTTTTGAACAGGAATTGAAAGCATCTGGAATTCGCGAAACAATCATCTGTATGCTATTTTTTTCAATTTTCATATTTTGTTTTTGGTTTGCAATTATTTCCCGTTTTTTATTTATAATTTATTAATTTATAAATTAGGTGTGGATAATTGGATTTTATATTTATTTCCATTGTGAGATTAAATTCAGTGCACCTTTTACAATGAGAATGGCAAATATGAATTCTCATTTTGTTTGAAGAAGTTTTTAACATAGAAACAAGCGCCACCGCATTTACACATGGTTTGCACATAGCGGCGACAATAAACACTATATTCTCTAGAAATATTAGAAGAAATTAGAGGCGTATTATTATTAGTGCAAATGAGATAAATTGAATTATTAATTCAATATTCCAAAATAGTTAGTACTAGAAATGGTGGTTCCACCCTTGTGTAAATCTCATTTTCTTGCTAAACTACATAATCTCAGCAAATTTGAAGGAATTCCAATGCATATTAGAGGTACTTCCCATACAACATTTTCGTTTTTGAGCAAAAAATACAAAATTTTGTTTTGGAGGTATTTCTAATATGCATTGAAAGTTCTTCAAACTCTCAGAATTTTTTTTTTAAAGTTTCATGATCTGCAGATCATTACGATATCATACAGGCATGGCTTCTTGAAGAGAGTGTCGAACATTATTTGTATGGCAAAACTATCTAACTAAACTGCATCACATCAGGCATGACTCTATCAACCAAAGTCGCTAAAAATCCAATGGTTTCTATCAGTCTATGTATTTCGGATGGATATCCATCCGAGATATTTTAGAATATCTGGATATTTAACGCAACTGCACAGAGCCAGAGCTGTGTGCGTCGCACATATGATCTACGGTATGTCGCTACACGTAAAATACAGACACAGTGTGACAGTGTGACTGTGTACGTACGGCACTTGATACACATATACATCGCGACATACCGTAGATTCTATTTGCGACGCACACAGCTCTGGCGCTGTGCAGTTACGTTGAATATCCAGATATTCTAAAATATCTCGGATGAATATCCATCCGAAATACATAGACTGGTTTCTATTCCTCGTGACCCCCAATCATCTAGGTTGAAAGTAATCGTGTTAACACATTTTTGCGTACAGGATACAGGGTACCTCGCACATACATTCGGACATCGAAAAAACGTCTTATTCAAGGCCCCGAAAACACGTGTTAATTTTTAGACCGATTAAATAAAATGTTATTCAAAATCAGTAATGTGCGAAGGGTAAACCCCCCCTGTGATTTGGATGAATTCTTTTCGCGAAAATTTTTCGAATTTGCTAGGGTTTTTGATTCTAAAAGTGAAGACCTTTTTTTTAGCTCATCAAAGTAGAAAATTGAGGAGAATTCTTTCAATTTCCTAGGTCTTTTGGTTCAGAGTGATTTTTTTTCGATTTGCTTGGGTTTTTCGCGGAGGAAATTCTTTCGATTTGCTAGGGATTTTCGCCTCAAAAAGTGACTTCCAAAAAAAAAAAAACCAAAATTTGTCTGATTTGCTAGAGAAATTTTTGGTTTCGAAAAACCACCCCCCCTGAAAAATTTTCCTCGCACATTAGCACATTACTTTGTACTTACCGAGCGCAATAACTTCTTTGAACTCATCATTTTGACCTTTAATTTCGTCCCCAAGTTCATTGTGCTTTTTGAGGAGATTTTCAGCTGTCTCAACATCGCGAGCACTTTCATTAGACTCCAAAGTATCTTTCATAAAATCGATCCAACCGAGTAAGTTTTTAGAACTGTTCATGAAAATTTGTTGACCAACTGCACTCTCCAAACGAGAACGTCGGCCAATTGCTTTATCCTGTGTTTTTTTCCACATTTCTTTAATTTCTTTTTGACGATTTGTCACATTAGATTGTTCGTGTGGATATGAGTTCTTCACACTGTTACCTAGCAAATTAACTCGAGTAATTTTTTCTTCGAGTGGTGCCAGCTCTCTTTCTAAATGTTGGTGACGCCGTTGTAATGCTTGTATAGTTTTGAGGTCTGGACCAACATCAGCAATATCAAGCTGGCTCATTTTTTCATGCATCCAATCAATTGCTTCGTCACAAGTTCGATTAAAAAGTTCAACACTAGATGCTCCTTCAAGGTTCTTTTCTCTCTGTGCTTTTAAATTATTTAAATTGTTCCATTGTTGCTGAATTTGACGTTGACGGTATTTTACTTTATCCAATTGTGAATGACCTTGGCGTATAAAATCTTCGACTGCTCCATCTATTGCTTCAATTCGTTTGGATGATGCAGATAAGTCAGTTAAAAACTTTTCAAATTTACGTTTAGACGTTTCAACGTCTTTATCATCCAGCTCCTCACTTTGGAGCATTTTTTCTTTATCTTTTATCCATTTTTCAAAATCATCACATTCACGATAAAATCCAAATAAACATATTGAATCTTCAAGAAGAGCATATCTCTTTTGTGCAAGTAATTGTAACTGATCATATGTAGTGTTGATTCTTTTTTGTCTTTTTTCAACACTATCACTGCTATCATTTGCTTCATTCGCGGAACGACGCTTCACTAATGGTCGAACCTGGTATATATAAAATGGTAGATATTTTTAGGCGTCTCTTAATACAGGTGTCTAAACTTGTTGTGTATTTATTTTCATTCATTGATATCGAGGAAACAATCTATTACTGTATCATTTACCTGGGACACTTTTGTCGGTTTTATTCGTTTAACTGGAACAACTTGACGTACGAGAATAGTTTTTTTGACTTTTTGAATTGTACGTATTTTTTCTGTTTTGGGCACTAAGCATGGCACCGGACGAGGTTCTATTTCTTTAACATAATTCGCCGGAACAAATCCCTCCGCTCCATCCATTTTTCGTACTGACCACCAATCTGAAACATTTTTTTTATTATACAACTCCCTTTAAATTAGTTATTAGCAATATTATCGAAAACTGAAAATCTTCACCTTCGTTCGTCTTATTGAGCAAGATCATGATTTCACCTTTACTCATTGTCATCCCTTGTCCATCAAATGCATAGGTAGCACGAATATGAGGTAAAATCTTATTTTCAGTAACCATTCGATGTTCAACTTTTTCAACAGGTTCCTCTTCATAAACTTCTTTTTGTACTAAGCGAGTTTCGTTTACCCATTCCTCTTGCTCAACATCAAGCGTTGGTTCATTTTCAACGGTTTGTAAATCCAACGTACATATTCCAGCTTTAATCAGCTTATCGGCTTGTTGATTCAGATTAAGAATATCTCCCATATAGGCATTCAATTCACCTTGAAGAAAAAATATAAATAACGAATAATAATATGTAATAAATATTTAATAATTATTAATTTACCTTGTAGATCACGATGCCTTGATAGTAGAGCACTGGAAGATGGTTCGGAATCTTTTTTAATTTTGAAAATTAATTTTTTTTATTAGTCCAAAATAATATTAAAGAAATACTAATTAACAAACAAACCTCCACAATCCTTTGATTCAAGCAATGTAATTTTTTCATTTAACCAACTCTCCGCTTCATTGGCGTCGGTATGATAAATATAAGCTTCAAATGCATCTTCCAACTGTCTTCTTCGTAAATCAAGTAAATCTTGAAGTGATTTCCAATGTTCTTGTAATGATTCAACGCGATTTTTGATTTCAGAATGCCGTAAATGATTTTCGTTTATCAATTTTTGTCCCGCGTCTATCATTTGTCTAGATTTTGGTTTTCTTGTTTTAATCTCATCCTCAAGAGCTTTGTGCTTCTGTTGTAAAGATACAACTGCTCTTAAATCTTTAGCCGATACACCTAAATTATGACCGAAAATAGAAGATATAAATTAAAAAATACTGATAACTACGGCATAATGTGCACCCGACTCAATGTTGTATTTTGTTAAATTTCAAATTTGATTTTCAATTCTGAATGATTCATTTATCGAAAATAAAATATAAATCACCGTCGGATTACCCTCTTCCCCCTGGAAAATGGATTTTGAAATTTTCCCTTTACAAATTGAGAAACCTTTTTTGGTTAGAGGGTTTTCTATTTATAGCTCTGTCTACTAATATCATAGCTTCTGACCAGGGGTCCGAGAGGTTGGATTAGATCGGGGAGTGTACTAGGTCTGCTATCCAGCAATATACGTAGTTCCTCGTTGCTCAGGTCTCCTCCCCTGGAGAACAGATTAGGGAATTACCCCTTTACAAATTGAGAAAAATATTCTTTCGATTTGCTAGGAATTTTGGCGAAAAAATTGAAGACCTTTTTTTGCTCTTCACTTTTTCTAAAACGGGAGAAAATATTCAATTTTGCTAGGGTTTTTGTTGGCGAACATAAGAATCTTTGAATTTGCTAGGGTTTTTTGAGCCAAATGCTCTGAGACAAAAACCCCCCCCCCCCCCCCCAAATGCATTTTTGAATTCGTGAGAGTCAAATTTTGTAAAAATTTTGAAATTGACCCTCCTCTTGGATCGTCAACTTCAGAAGCTATGACTAATATTCGACACAGACTAACTAAGACATTCAACTCGTCAGACAAAAGGAATTTTATTGCTATCGATTCGAATGAGAAAACATTGATATCTCTAGTGCAATTGTATTGCGTCACCGAAAACCGTGAAAAACTTAGACATTCAAAAATTACTGAAGATGAATCATGGGGGACATCACAAACATACGCCAATTCAAGAAGGATTCCCAAGGAAAATAAATTGGGATGGATCGATTCAAAGTGTGCAGAGATTGTAATCCAAAATGTTAAGATTTATCAAAAATAATTCGTCAGTAAATCCCGAGAATGGTGAATTATTTGATGCGAACAATAGCAACTGACAAGCAGCAAAAAATTCAAACCGATAATATAAAATCGTTGAAAATGACTGAAACTACAAACAAATCCAGCCCCAAAATTGACCGTCTTTATTAGATTGTTCATATTTGATTTACCAGTTTTGCATATACGTTGTTTTTCAACTAGCCATCCAACTTCATTATCATAATCTTCAAGGAACAAATAAAAGTTACGCGCTTCCTCCAATCGATTCCGACGTTGCGCACATGCATTTTGTAAACTGCAATATTATTAATATATTTGAAAAAAAATCTAAATATTTAAAATTTGTATTCATCTTACTCCAAATAAGATTTATCTAATTCACTTAAACTCTTCTCCAACAATTTTAAATCTTTTTGATTATTATGTTTGATAGCCTGTCCCTGACGAATAAATCGCCTTTGTGTTTCACCCAAGGAATTCACTTGTAGTTCTTGAAGCGCAAAATTTTGTAAATATTCCTCAACACCCAATAAGTGCGGTGTAACATCTTCGGATTCAAATTGTGTCTGATATTCAGAAAAAAAACAACAATAATAAATTGAAGATGATTAAAAAAATAAATATTCTCAAATATCGTTTACCTTAAGTTCGTATATGCTTATCAATGTTGCATCAATTTCGCGCAACAAACTCATAAGGTTGCTCATATGGCTTAAATTATTCTTATGATTTTCCAGCAATTCCAATAGTTTTCGCCATTTCTCCAAAACTTCAGATTCGCGTTTTCTAACTCGATCTTTCCCATGGTAGTTTTCATTTTCAAGTTCATGCGCCATTGCTGTCAAATCATTAAAACGTTCAACACGAGCCAAAATATCAGCTGATATTGCTTCATGTTTTTTTACAGTTGCATCAACTTGAGCAAAGGAAGCACCATAACGACGATCCTCAAGAACCTTTAGATAATATTAAGACATTAGAAGAATTATTTAGAAACATTTGAAATGCAGGTACCTGAATCATTTCTTTGAGGTAACCTAAAGAAGAAACACAAAAGAAAATAATGTGGAAATTAACCAACAAATTATGAAAAAAAAAAATCAAAATAATAAGTAATATACCCTCTCGAAGTATAGATTTTTTTTCGAATTTGTAGTTAAGTTGCTCTAAACGCTCTTGTCTGAGTAGCTCATCACGTAATGCAATTTCACGATGATGTTCAGCATTTTCAAGTCCTTGCCACGCTTTCTCAATGTCATTTATAAGTTGGCCATCTTGAGGTGTATAATGTGGTTGATGTAAAGTTTTCAATAGTGTATTTATAGTGAAGTACAATGCTTCAATTTCGCTTCGTTCCTTGTATCTGAGACACAAAAATCACTCTAAGTACAAACAATTATCTTAAATCAGTTATTAATATTATAAATTACTTTGGTGGTTTTTCAATGGTACGATATTGTTTGAATGATAGTAACTGCTTTTGAATCCCCTCTAAAGAATTCGGAAAGTCCCTTTTTTCAAGTTCGGTTGTTGTTTGTCGGATCCAGCTCAGCAAATTTGTGGTTAATCGTTCATAAAGTGCTTTACGTCGGTCTGCATCCATTAGCTTACCAACAATCTAAATAAAAAATTAAATAATTTTAATACAAGATACATATTTCATGCAAAATAATTTACATTTGCTATTCGTTTCCCACTCTTCTGCTCATTTTTCATTCGAGCAAATGTATGATAATATGAAGCAACGTAAGTTAATATGGACTTTTCATCTGGTCGTGCAGTATCAACATCTTCAGCGTCAAGTAACCTATACAAATTTCCATAATAAATTTTATCTTGTTCAATTTTTGTCATATTACTCACAAAATTGTCCAATTACTCACCGGTTAATTCCAAGTTCATCATTGGCAATATTAAATGCATGATTTAAATTATCAATATTTCTGCCTGGGGTCAATTTTGAATAATCGAATAAATCAGGACGATGTGAATGAATAAGAGCATTAAAACCAAGACCAGAACGCCATGAACTCGTGAAATCCTAAAAGGAAATATGAAAATTTTACGGGTTGGTAACAATAACATGAATGAGAATGTGAGAATGGTCAACAATTACATGAATGGAAACGCCTTGATAACCATATGTTTTTCGCTGACACCACCTGTGTGAGAATAATAAAAATATTTATTATACTTATTAAAAAAAAAAAGAGTCAACATTCAGTTAAATACAAACAGGAGCAATGCGTCTTTAGCTCGTCTTTTTTCGGTCGAAGACTCATTATCCTCATCCTATTTGGAAAATAATATAGAACATTAATATTCAAAGGAATATTTCATATTTTTAAATTTCATTTATGAAAGAAGAAAGCTGTTTTACCACATCGATTTCGATTTCTTGAATTTGGAAACGTAAAATTATAGTCCATATTAGGCCAAGTATTAAACGAGGGTTTCCATCAACAATGTCCTCAGCACCAATCGATTCTAATCGAACCTAAATAAAAAAATATTATTATGTATTATTTGTGAATTGGCAGTGCATAATATTATATAGTCGGTTCGTAAGTACCTTTGTATGCAAAAATGCTAAACTTTTATTAACATTTTCTATCTTATGTACACGCATCCGACCATTATTAGGTTTTCCAAGTTTTTCACCAGATATTATTTCTAATAACTTGAGAAGTTTTATGCCATCAGCCAAATCAATGAATAAATCATCGACCTCCATTTTGGCCTATATCAGAAATATATAAATATTTTCATGAGAATACTATTTTACTTTTCTTCAAACATTCTGATAATTGAGTTAAAAAATAATATTAACTTTGGCCAAAAACGAGTTCATCCATTTGGTAAAGGTCTTTTTCTGAATATGTAGGCGTTCTTCCTGAAGAGTTTTGATGCGTTCATTCTCAAACTTATGAATGCCTTAAGTGAAAAAACATATTGAAGTTTTGAAAAAAATGTCTAGAAAAATATAGGAGATCTTAACGGGGGAAAAAGAATCTATAAACTATGTTCAGTTCAAAAGAAAAATACAAATAAGTTTTTGGTGACGCGAAGTATAGTAGTTGTAAGTTTACAAATTTATAGCGATAATTTATATAGTGTATTTAATTTCATGAAAATATAGGATATTGAAGGATGTCTTAAACCAGCGCCGTAGTATTAAATACCAGGAGGCTAAACAAAGTGAATAATAAAATTTTTCTACATATTGCCCAAATATACGCTACGGTGCTGGTTTAAAAAATGGGATACCTTCACGCTGTGTCATATTTGAGTTATTTTGCTGCATGTTCCTTGATGAGAATCCGCCCGGCTCATAATGTTGTCCTAAAGATGATAATACGAATTTAATTTAATATAAAAGAGATTTATTACCGAAAAAAATATTCGTTATCTTTGAGTAATGTATATTAGAAATTTTGGCTCATAAAATAATACTACTACGCCAATTAACTACTCAGTTATATTTTTTTCAAACGTTTCAAACTCAAATACTCAACAGTTCATGTACTTCATATAATGTAGAATATGTACAATGTACACTTTCTTGGAACAAATTTGTTTTAAGTTCATTACTCCGTACATGTAGTGCTTCCTTAGTGCTATTATTGGCTTCGTAGTCGGGCTTCGCCGCAATTTTACTGACCATTATATCAAACTCTTGTATCATAGGTACATAAATCATGTTTTTGGTACTATATTTTATTTTATTTTTTTCGCTACTTGAAGACAGAAAAAATATTCATTCTAACATCTTTGTGATCTTCACGGTATCAATATGGTGAAGTTTCGTATTCATTATTTAATAATATTCTCTGGAATAAAATGATATTACATGTCTTTTCCTCATTAAGGTGTTTACTACCATAACAAAGTGTATGTGTAAGGGTTATTATAAGTGTTTACTGTATTTTTCACATTATTCAAGTTAAATGTATTCTGAGAGGTGAAACATATTTTTTATCAATGAATCTTATTATCAAGTCATTTGAAAATTAAAAATCCAATATTGATAAATATTATTCTTTTTTTTTAATAAAAAAGATTAGACACTCAACCAATGCGTGATGATGATGACGCAATTGGAGTATATTTTCAATGCACTTAAGTGAAAAAATAACAACAACAACGCCATGTGAAAGATACACATCATATTTACCATACACATTTGGAATTAAATGACTTCACACTGAATTTATCACATGAAACTCAAAACGTGGTCAATGTTTCACTGAGTGAGTACATTGAATGTGTTTTGCATTTATGTGGATGAAAAAAACGTGATTTCATAGCTTATTCTTTTTGGGTTTTTTTTTTCACTGCCAAACGGATGATGTCATATTCAAGGAATAAAGCAAACGAATTGATTTAAATAAAAAAAATATCCAATATAATAATTTGAACAAAATAATGTACATTTTGATAAGAGATGTTCATGTTTCAGCAAAATTACATGACGCCATTGACATTCTTTTCTTATCGGCAACCAAGCAATATAATATGAACAAGATATGAAGTATATGAAGTATTTTCCTATTTATACTAAATTGTTTTCGAAGTGAAATAAAACAACAAAATAAGTCATGATAAAATGTTGATGAGATCATTGCTTCACACCTCTTTTAATATGACCTAGCTTGCTGCATCTATATATATATATATATTAGGGTGGGTGTATATATATATTCAATTCAATGTAATGCATTAATTAACTTTCGATCTCGATAACAAAACAATTTGATTATAAAGAAAGAAGTTCGTTTCATTCGTGTTTTCGAAACTGTAATTAAAATGTGTTAACTAACAAAAAATATTTCCATTATATTAGTATTCAAAATATAAGATTTCTATTTTTTGCCATGAAAAAAGATCAGTTATGTGGCGAAAACGATGTATACCTTATAGCATCCCAAAAACAGTGATTTCTTAATATTTCCTATAATTCGTATGTAAAAATGATCGATTTGATACTACAATTTTTTTTAAATTATACATTTTGAACTCATTTTTAGTGAAGTGCAATTAAATTTTAAAATATATATATAATTTGAAATTTCACACTCTGCTGATCATCCCTTTGAAACGTTTCTTTTTGTTTTTTTAATTCTCGCTTAATTCGAAAATATACAGAAATGTACAATTTTGGTGTAGACATATGCGTTTCTATAAATAAAAGTATACATATAGATTTTTGTATCACACATGTGGTGTGCCTTCCGCTTTTCTTTGTAGACCATGTCTCCTTTAAAAATTGTCCATAAATGGAAGCTGATCGTTTAGAACATAGAATATTTCAAGATGGGTATACTTTTTCTTGATAAAAGCATTATTTATTTATAAATTAATAATCAATAATATTAGTTGAATGACATATATTTGTCAAATAAAAGTGTTTTTATTGTTGTTGTTTTAACGGTTTGATATTATATGGGATACAAATCATGCAATAATGCAGTAGTCAATAGAATTATAATTTAGTCTAGAGTCAGGCTTACACATACATACATTTCATTTTATTTCTTTCAGAATATCGAAAAAAATCGGATATAAACACGTATTTTCAATTATAGATTACAAGAATAACTGTAAAAAAACGAGAATGTGGTAAATTCTGCATGAACGAAATGCTGTATTCATGCCTAGGGAATGAAAATTGTCTATATTATCTTTAAATTATTTCATTGATAGCATTCAATTAGAAGTGATTTCTCTTTGCTATTATTATAAGCTAGAAATTGGCCTAAATTTGCGACAACAATGATAACGGTGCGATGTATTTGTTTGAATAAAAAATGGAAGGCGAAAACATCTGAAGAGTTATAAAATTCAAGATCAATAAATTATTAATAAATACTATGGCATTATCTCGAATACAAAGACAATGTAACAGTGAACAAACACTGATAAAGAAAACAAACACAATCATATCACGAAGAGGCCAATAACGAATAACCGGAAGAAAGAGAATTAAAGAAATACCTGCACACATTGAACAACAAACCTGTACTGTTGGCGCACTCTTGAAATCAACGGATTTAAACTATACCACGTTGCACAAACTACTGAATACATCTTAAAACTTACTTTATGAATGTGTAGTATGAATAAATATATTTACAAGTAATGTTTAGATGCTGTTAAAAGCATCTCTCCAAAACGAATTCTATTTGTATATTTCTATATGGTGTTGGTATTTTCTTGAAATTGGTCATCATTTCATACAAACTTATAGACGAAAAAATATTGTTATAAATACAACTATACGTACCGGTTCTCACACCTTCGTAATATCCCAAATCCAGTTTTAGATCTTTTTATACGTCAAAAGAAAAACTATTCCTCACTTCTTGTATTTGTCAACTGTTTTAGGTGATTGATCTTATCGAAAATCTAACCGTCCAATCAAAAAAATAACATAAACAATATTCTTCTGTTATTTATTTTAACAATTGTAATTGATATGTGAATTGAGCACTTTTTTGATGATTGGTTAGAATATTAAATTCAGTTTATTGTGTCCAATTTTATACACCCACTCAATATATAATTTCAAATAGATATTTAACGCACAAATAGAATATTTTTACTATCGCAAATATTATTGATTTGAAATGATCTAGATTTGTAACAAATCATTTGTTCATCAGATCACAATTTTTTTTGTTATCTTCGTATCTTCGCTTTTTCTCCAATATTATTATTCCCTATTTTACATATTTAGTCAGAGTTTTTTTCGTGTTCGCATGACTCCATGTTCGTTCATGGAAAGAGCTCACTAAGTACTGAGACGCTACTTTACGATCACTGTTAGTATGTACAAAATATCGATATCTATGTATGTGTTTACTGAACACATACACACGGAAAGTTACCTGATTCTGGAATGTCTTATTAATATGTATGGACATTGTATATTATTGTATTTTCGCGGTATTTGTAAAAAGAAATATGCTTGTAAGAAGAAATATATAGTTTTAATGTTTCAACAAACCGGCATTGTTCTTTTTATTTTTATTTTTCGTTGCAAAAAAGCAACGCTGTTTTCTACTGTATCTTGCTGTTATGTTCTTTCAATTTAAAATGTCATCAATATTATATACTTTAAACAACACCATAAAATACAACTTCTTCGTCGCCTCAATATCAGAAAATTAGTCAAATTTTAAAACAATTGTAATTGCAAGCTAACTTTTCCGCATGAAAACCAAAAAATCGGGAATTAAATATGCTTCCATTAACTTAATACCCATGAAACCTCGGAAATCTTTTTGAAACTTTTTTTTTTTTGAAACTTTTGAGAATTTTTGTACTTAACATTTTTTAAGCCTTCAAATTGAAAAAATATTAAAATTTAGGTATGTGGATCGCCGTTGGGCCCAAACAAGAGTTTTCGTGGTAAAAAGTAGATGTACATTTTTCGAATTCTTAGGCAGTCTAATTTACTCTGCTTAACCAAATTCATTGAAAATTTGACCAAATACACTACCCTGCAAAGTTTAAGACCACCTATAAAATTTAATTTTTGTTCCAATGTTTTTGAAACATTTAGTAAAAATATAGTTTGGAAATTGAAGATGCATAAAAATTTGTTATATTGCCTACCTATGCATGATGTACAAATTTTGCGGCCACTCCACAGGACACACTGCACATCATACACAGCAATATGACCAGAAATAGCCTCTAAAAATGTTTTAATAATAATAATAATAACTGCACCGAACAGCGTTCCTTCGCCTTGGTGATTTATTGAAAATAATTTAATTAAATAAATATAATATAACTAGCCGTCCTCCGCTCGCTTCGCTCGCTACGGCAGAGACATTTTATTGTAATTCCTATCTCTGAAATTACCATCTCTATAGATTTTGACTTTATAAAATGTTGTTCATTCAATATTAATTTCAATTTCAAGTCATGGACCATGATGTCCGACCTCTTTTGTTAACATGGGCTTCCAGCGTCGAAAATCGTTCAATTTTGGTACAATTGAATTAACCTCGAATGTTGAAAACTAAATCCAAAATAAACAATCATAAAAAACTAGTCATCCTAATAGCAACCTCCCGAAAGTGAAAAAAATGCTTTTTTTTGATAAAAATGATTTTTTTTTTGAGACCATGATACTATGATAGACCATGATGTCCGACCTCATTTACCGTGTTAAATGGTGTTAGACCATGATGGACCGTGATGGCCGACCACAAAAACCGTGTTAAATGGATTTGGACCATGATGGATCATGAATCTGACCTCATTTACCGTTTTAAATCGTGTTAGACCATGATTTCTGGCCTCATTTACCGTATTAAATGGTGTTGGACCATGATGGATCATGATTTCTGACCCATTTACCGTGTTAAATCGTGTTAGACCATGATAGATCATAAATTCTGACCTCATTAACGTGTTAAATGGTGTTAGACCATGATGAACAATAATTCCTCACCTCATTTACCGTGTTAAATGAATTTGGACCATGATAGACCATGATTCTTGACCTCATTTACCGTGTTAAATCGTGTTAGACCATGATGGACCATGATTCCTGACCTCATTTACCGTGTTAAATGTTGTTAGACCATGATAACTGCGATAAAACGTTTTAACTCATATTAGACAACGATGGCTGTTAAACCAACTTCAAAAGTACCTCTCCCCCATAATTTTGGGCCGAGGAATCCGAATTTCATCATGAAATTTACAAATTTTGACATACCCCATACAAATATTAAAAAAATAAAAATCGACCGTGATGGAGTAGTCCAATTTGGTCCAAAACCTCATGGTAACCTAGATCTCGGTCCAAAGTATAAGTGTGTAAAGTTTGGTTCAGATCGGCTGAAAATTGTGGGAGGAGTTAAGGACAAAAGAATGGCATTTCGTTTTTATAATATAGAAGATAATATAGATACAATTTGATTTTTATCAAGCATTTTTTTTGGCTCAATACAATACTTTTTCCACATGGGAAATACAATTGTACAATAGGGGTGCGAAAAAGAAAAATAAAATGTTAAAACCTGCCTATAATACGAGGGTCACTATTTAAGTTTTTTCAAAAACATATATAAGACAATGGGGTTTCATCGAAAATGGTTTTATTGTTTTTCAAAATATTCGCCATGATGATCAATACACTTTTGCATTCGCTCGGACCATTTGTCATAGCATTCATGCCACTCCGAAAGTGATATCTCCAAAACGTGTGTTTTGAACGCATCAACTGCTTCTTCGGGCGATGAAAATCGTTGAGCACGCAGTTTATTCTTCACGCTCGGGAATAAAAAGAAATCGTTGGGTGCCAAATCAGGACTGTACGGCGGATGACCCATTAAATCGATCTTTTGACCGGTCAAATAATCGACTGTTTGATGAGATGTGTGAGAGCTCGCATTATCATGATGAAGAATTATTTTGCGACGGCGGTTGTTTTTTCTTATTTCATCAAACACTTCGGGCAAACAAATGGTGGTGTACCAATCAGAATTGACGGTCTTACGAGCCTCTAGTGGAACTGTTGCCACATGACCACTTATCGCGAAAAAACAGGCGACCATTTGCTTCGCAACACTTCGAGCTCGAACAACTTTTGTTGGGTTATCTTCACTTTGAAAGACCCATACAGTCGACTGCTGTTTAGTTTCGGGCTCATACGCGTAGATCCATGATTCGTCACCAGTGACGATAAAATACACGGATTTTGAAACACCACGATTGAATTTCTTGAGCATTTGTTTACACCAATCGACACGAGCCTTTTTTTGAGCGATTGTCAAATTATGTGGTATCCAACGAGAGCAAATCTTTCTGACAGCTAAATGTTCATGTAAAATCTTAAATACGCTGGTCGCACTAATGCCCAGGGATGCCTCAATCTCGTGATATGTTACATGACGATCTTCCATTATCATATTTCTGACAGCATCGATGTTTTCTGGTACAACAACTGATTTTGGACGACCTTCGCGGAACTCGTCGATGAGCGATAGGCGACCGCGCTTGAATTCGTTGTACCAATTATAAATTGTCCGAAGACTTGGTACTTCATCGCCAAAGGCCAAATGAAGTTGATCAAAACACTGTTGTTGTGATACACCCAATCGAAAGTGGAAAAAAATAATCGCTCGAAAATTTTCACGAGTAAAATTCATTTTTTGGTGAGACGCAATTTACATGTTACGGTAAACAATACAAATAACGATCGAATGACAAAACGTTCTGAGAACGTTTATGCTACAAAATGTTAAACTTAACGAATATGACAATGGTTTGCATCGGGCAATACTAAAACATACATATTGAAGAAACTTAAATAGTTGCCTATGTATAATATAAATATATTTAAGCAATAAATAATTGTTGGAGCAAATTCATCCATTATCGGGCATATGTTGTCTGGAGTGGTTCGATTTTGACATTTTTTCAAGAATCAAAAATCGTACCCCTATAACCTATGTAGGAAGGTCATAGAAACATGAATGTCGCAGCGTGTCTGTAAGTAAACATGAATGTCATAGTGACCAAATGACCAAGAGCATGGCAGCTATATGTGCAAATATATGTGCATCACGCTCATTATCAAATATATATGTGCATCAATTCAAAATAATAATTCCACAAATAAAGAATATTAAATGCAATAAATGACGTATAAAAGAGTTCTTCTGCAGAGTTTTAAATTAAATTACGCAAATCTCTTTCAGAATAAATTGTTTATTTTTTTATTTGAGCGTAAGATTTAGATTTTCAATTTAAAACTTAATGTATTGGGTTGATGAAATATTATTGGAAGTGAAAGAAACAAGTGGATCCATTCCATTGAAATTCGTGGAAACTATGCATATGATAATATTTTTCCTGTCGACCGATATTAGATTAATTGACGGCCTAAGAAGAAAACAATAACATACAGAATATTCTGCAAAA
>NW_022198703.1:45489-79686 GCF_009176525.2 Contarinia nasturtii
TTTGCGCTGTCTGTTTGTATATTTGGTTTTTGCTCACATAAATTTGTATTCGTCTTTTTGCAGAATATTCTGTATGTTATTGTTTTCTTCTTAGGCCGTCAATTCAAATGTTTATGGATTTTTTCAATCATTAGAAGCCAAACCACTTGTTATTTAGTTTGTGGTTATTTAACAAGTGGTTTGGCTTCTAATGACTGAAAAAATCCAGAAACATTTGAATTATGCATATGATCTCCGTTCCATTTGACACGAAAATGACTACCAGAATGGGCCAAAACGTTACATTTTTCAACGTTAGAATTTACTAAAACCATTACACATTTAATGACTATAGTTTGAGTTTATTCTCAAAATTTCATTTCATTGATTATTTTTTTATACATTATTTCATTTTTTCTTATTGACGTTATGAACTTCAAATACCTATTCATATTTAAAACAATCTTTAAAATTTCAAATGAATTGAAAATTGGCTTGAATTTGATTTAATGTATTTGCAATATGCAGACGAAATGCATTGAAATCGTTTCGGTTTATGTGTGATTGAAGCGAGAAACTATATACTTGTTTTAATCTAGTGGCATCACTATATTTTTGTATTGCGGATTGAACCAAAATTCTCAAACTTCTTTGTAACATCGATTCAAATTGTTTCAATAAATTTATATTGTTATCAAATTTGTCCATCTTCATGAAATCATCAATGTTTTCGAAAGCAATTTTTAAAGATGTATGGAGACATTTACCTGAAATTGAAAATGACCAGAAAAAAACTCAATTATATAGGTAGGATTCTTTTGTAAAAAAATAGGAGTATATCGCAATCAAATAAAAAACCTCTATCGAGGTGAAGAACGAGTGACGGAAGCAAAATTTGTGTTTCAATTTTTTACAATAGTTTTACAACATTTCTGATATCAATTTTGTGACGAAAATAGTTGGTAGATATATTTTATGTGTACTGTGAATATAAACTTAATATACATTTGTATATTCAAAACGTATTATATATTTGTGTATTTAGTGCCATCTATGGCCATAGAACTGAATTATGACCCTTTTCTTGAAAGGACCATATTTTGAAGACAGGTGGACCGATTTTCGAACTTTGACATGTTTTCTTGATCTATGGCCCAAGGCCTTTCCAACCATACATCAGGGCGAAAGGCCTTCTAGGTTTGGATTTCGTATATTACGTGTATATATAGCGAGTTCGACTTTTCAACACACCAATGTGGTTTCGTCACTTGTCGCATTAGAAACCAGGAATCATAAAAAAACACAAACAAATCTAAATTCTCTTGAGCAAACATCATTACTTGAATTTGAAATTTGGTAGTTGTCATAAAATGATAGATTCTACCTATAGATTTAATTAAAACTTATCGTAGAATGACCGCAGCTTGAATTATTTTACTGCTGCTCTGTCCACTTTAAATGTCGATATTTGAACCGTAGCGATAACTGTGATCCATTTGTTTTGGACCTTACTTGATTTAGGTCCAGTTTAAAAGGTGTTGCTGTGCTCTGGATTTTGTTGTTGCTGTTGTTTTTTGCTTTTGCTATTTTTCTCTTCAATGCCACTACCAAATCTCAATTTTTAAGCAAACTGTTTGCTATCGAGACTTCAGTTCATTTACAAATTATTCTTAATGTAATTCTTTTTTTTCACTCTACTTTCTCAGTTTCTAACGGTTTTTGATTATCATGAAGGTTGTGAATGTATTATATTTGATATAATAAGAAAAAGGGAAGAAATTTACACTTTTGAGAAGCTGTGTGAGAGCCTTCAAATAAAGTATTTTGAAATTCCATGCGATTTATTTGAACCTCCAAAAACTCGGCAAATGCATCAATATTTTTGAAGACTTTAACGCTTTTCTCATAATATAAGTTACCTGAAATGAAGATAAAAAATAGATTCTGTTAAAATTAAAAATACAAAGCTGATACAAATTGAATTTGTATATGGTTTGAATGTAATGCATTGACCACAATAAAGGTTTTTGATAATATGAGTAGTTACAAAGATTAATTAATTTTTTCCTTCGTGCATTGTCAGCACATTTGTACTCTTCAGCGTAGATATTGGCAAGATTTGCGTAGATTTGTCCTGTGCGAATCATATAAATTTGCTGTCGAGAATTGCATGCCTGTGTGTCGCATAGTTTCAATGATCCCATCAATGTTTCAATAATTTCATGTTTGGTGACTTCATCCTATAAAATAAACAAATAGCTTTAGCGAGTAGCTACACAATTGCATGTAATTATTATTATTATTAAAATCAAAATTAAACTCACCATTTTAGTTCGAAAATTATCTTGCATAAGTTTAGCCAATGTAAATTTTCCAGATGATAATTCATATGTTAAAAGATCCCATAATGACGAGAGATGCGGACTATGCTTTTTTGACTCCAAAATAGTTAATCCACGCTGATACCAACAAAATGCACGCTCATAACAAATTTTCTTGAATCCGAAGTTGTCATTGTCTTCAATGTGTGCACGAAATCTCATAAAACGTCCCATATTACATAGCAAAATGCATAAATTGGCGTCATCTTTAATTTCTTCGAACAAACTAATCCCAGCGACAAAACATTCATACGATTTTTTGGCAAGTTTCACATACATTAATTCTGGTGTTTGTTGTTTGTCATTGTCGTCAAAGCCACCTGAAAGATTATTTGCTGATTGTGCTTGCGATCTATATTTTTTTTCGTATTCTTCTTGAGACCAATGCATATATTTTACGCCCAACTCATTTTTTACGCTACCTGGAATAATCAGATGATTGTTGTTCTTTATTTAATATTCATTTGGTTTGCCGAATTTCAGTTCTCTCCCGAATTTTTGTTTGTCCGATGATTTCTTTTGTCAGTAATATTGAAATTTCAATGCCATAATTTGAAGTCTTGTGGATTTTTACTCAAAAGCTCAAAATAATAGATGCATCCACAATACAGAGATACACATTTTCTTCTTCTTTCAAATTATAGCATAAGACAAAAAGAATCCGAACTGAAATTCATACACTTTTCTCTAAATATGATTAAAAAAATATACGCTACCAATTCGACCAAGTATTTCAAACCGTGATTCTTTTCCATTTGCATAGCGTAAAGCCATTTCATAGCTTTTTATACTTAATAAAATCAATTGCTCAATATTAGTCGGTAATTCAACGTCATCTAAAGTATGAGTATTCAGTGACGTAAAATCTTTTTGTAATTCTTTTTCAATTTTCAAATCAACATCTCGTTTCATATTCTTATATTGGTCCACGTATGATTCAATTTTGTTGATATTTTGGGCCATTAAAAAGTAGCAATCTCCTCTTCTGCTAAATAGATTTGTACGATAATTATCTTCAATGAAATTCGATAAGTAATTGGAAGCTTGCTTTGAAACAATTTCGTAGCATTTTGTTGCAATTGAAATGTATTTCAAAGCACTACCGTAACATGATTCTTGATATTCTTGCTCCGTTAGTATTGCATAAACTAAACATGACTTTTCAATAAGGAGCAATTTCAGGTGTGTATTCCAATCATCGATGATAGGTAATTTTTTGCGTTCCAGATTCTTTTTTTCGGTTGTACTTTGTAATTCTTCATATGGCAACGGAATAGCTTGGTTTCGTTTTGCCATATTTGGATTCTGTTCTTCTTGAATGATTCGCATTTTTTCAGCTTGTTTTTCAATTTCTTCTTTCTCACTTTCCTCACTTATCGAAAAATATTGCAAACAATTCAATCCATTCAGTATAGACTCCAATGCATGCGTGCATCTCTCATCAATATTTCCAGTCAATGGTGGTGGAAAATGGTTTTCACTTCGCTTTTTATGAATGCTTGCTTCCGTATTTGTGTCAATGACAGTGTTTTCAAGGACATCATTAGCTGACATTTCATCTCCCTCACCTGAAATGACCGTGTATAAAGCAATTATATAGGATTATTTTGTAAAAAATAATAAAACTACTACAAAAATTACACTCACTACTATTACTGTCAAAATCATCATAGATGGATTCAGATTCACTATCGACTTCATTAATAAATTTTGGAGATATGGGATCGGTTCCGGCCGGGATTTGTAAATCCGATAGCAAATAGAAACTGCTTGTTACGATCTGCGGATATTGTTCTTTTGGTAAAAGTTTGATGCAGTTTTCTAGTAGGGCTTTTATTGAGCCAGCCTGCTTTGCTTCGATGCGATCTTTTGAATTTTTCATATTTTTTGCAACTTTATACAAAACGCACGCAACGGGGATTGTGAACGGGGATTGTTGGTCTTCATCACTTTTTTTATGTTTATCGTTTTGTTTATCGTTTTCTGATTGCGGAGAAAACTCACCATCACATGTACATAGTGATGTTAAATCGTACAACTTCACGATGTCATCTTTTTTCGATTTAAATAGCCAATAAGTATGCCCAGGTTGCGTTGCATTTTGTTTAAGAAACGATAAAATATTCTGAGCGACATTTCTTATAATAGTAGGTGAAAATTGTGAGTTATCGATAAAAGGGAGATCTTCCGTCTTAATAATTTCATATTTTTGTACCAAACCTGAAATGCAGCGATGATCAACGGGTACTGTAAATATTACCAATAAAAAATGACCTACCGTTAAGGTGATAACACCTATCAACGCATTTAAAGATATGAACGAATAAATAGAAGATTAGAAAAGGAACTTTTGAACTAGAAATAAAAATCACATACATCAAAATCTCAGGTACGTTACACATCAAATTATCCAGCCAGTAATCAATCCCTTCAAAAAAAGTAAAACAGAAGTTATATACTTATATACGTGCCTTACATTCTAATGATTTTCAATATATAATCACTCGCTCACTCATTCACTCGCCCAGACACACAGTTTTTCTTTCTATATTACATACATTCTGTTTTTATCATCGTCATTTGGCAATCTCATCGTATGTATACATACACCCTCCAATCCAAAAGTAACCGAACTTTTTAAAAATAATAGATACCAGTGGCGCCACCTACTGGATATTATATGCGTTAGAAAGGTACTTGCCCCACTGACCAAGTTTCATGAGGATCGGATGTAAACATGTCAAGATATTGCGTCTTATTACTTTTCCGCACACCTAGTGTAGGGAAGGTATTGTATTAGGCCAAAAAATTAAAGTCATCCCAAAACATGTTTTCTATGCATATTTAATGTAGAAAACACGATTGGAGATGATTTTGGGACATATTAATGTGCGTCGCTGTGTGTGATGTGTCCTGTGTCCTGTGTCCTGTGTCCTGTGTCCTGTGTCCTGTGTCCTGTGGCGTGTTGCCAAAATTTGTTAACACGATAATTCCTCTTCCAAAAACTCAATTCAAATTCTGACTTTGCAGGATGATTTGGGACTACTAGGAGACGTGCTGATTAGTTTTTGAGCAATATCTGTTGACCGGTGTAATTTTTTTTGGTCCGAATGGAGTACCCACAATCCCACATCCATACATTTTTGATCATTTCTCAACCATTTTGGTGACACGATGGTTTCGTGCTCAGACATGAAATTCAAAATGTGACTTCACGGGATGATTGGGCACTATGAGGAATAAATCTGGTCAAATTTTCAACGACATTGATTGATCGGTGTAAAACTTAGACTCTGAAGAGGCACTTATGAGAAAAATGCCTTGAAATGATATTCTTTCAATTTGAACGCTGAGTGAATGTGTAGTGGGGGGAGAAACCCGAATCTGATGTTAGTTTTAAGATGCAATCAATTTTTCACAGACTTTTCATACAAAAATCCACAAAAAGTTTCATTTTTGTATGAAAGACTTGCCTTTGTGGTACCGTAATGATCTGAAACTTTGAACAGGCTATTTTTTGGATTGAAATTTCTTTAAACTTGGTGTGATTATTTATTTTGATAAGAAAATAATATTCACAAGTTTTCACGGTAATTTAAGTTACTGCAACCATACAAAGACCATGATTTCAGTTTATTCCCAAAATTTCGGTTCCATGCGGAAAAGTCAGCTTGCGTACGTAAGCCTCTTTATTTTTTAGTATCTTTTGCTCTCGGTGGCAAAATGAATTTCAAACAAAAAATAATCAACTTTTGTGATAAATTTTGAAAGTTTTAACGAATTAGATATTTCAAAAACCATTTTATTATGATTGCTCATGCTGTCTATAAGCTAGAAAAACTAAGACACGAGATCCTATATCGGTACATGCTTCGCATATCGACATCTTTGGAAAAAGTCAAATTTTCAGGATATTCTCATTTCGTGGACCAATTTTCTGTGAATTTCGTGGAACCGATCATCGAATCTTTTGCTCTGATGAGCCCAATATTAACTGAGGACCTATATATTGAATAATCCATAACGATTATTGCAGATAGTCAGATGTATAGAGTCTCTAGAACATGAAATAGACAGTAAGTCACTTTTTCACGATATTGCTCTTGCTCATTTTTCAGTCATTTGTCAACAAAAAAACTATAATGTAAATTGCACAATTCTCCATTTTCGCTTGAGATATCTCGTATGGCTATCCTCTTTTCAACGAGTGCATTTGCCGATGAGAACGAGACGATATAACTATTCTGTGTTCAATTTTCGGCCTTGAACCGAGCCGTAAATATACTAAAATATCTGACGCAATAACTTGGCTGTCAGTGATCCGATATTCATGAAATCTTTCTAACGCATATAATATCCAGTGGTATCTATTATTTTTAAAAAGTTCGATTACTTTTGGATTGAAGGGTGTTTTAGAATTAATGCATGAATGACGATAATCCAAAATAATCGACAAATAATCGAAAAAGAATCAATAAGAATTAATTAATAATAGAAACTCAATTTTTAAGTGAATTGCCCATTATTTTTACCAGTCAAGACGTTTATAGGCTGTCTCATATCTCTTAATCGCAAGCTTATGCATGGCCCTGTTCCGAAAATGGGAACATCTGTCCCAATCAACCTATGAATGAGTGAAAAAAACATTGTACATTATCCATTTGGTACTTTGAAGATTTTGTAATACATACATTTTGGTGTTATTTAGCTGCCAAATTACGTTTCGATTGTAAGTGTGTTTTGTGTGTTTCGGATCGGGAAAAACATCTTCAACATTTGGTTCGGGAAGCAGTAATCGTTCATTTTTAGTGAAATCGGGTCCAATATCCATGTTCAAAGCATCTTCAGAATCTGAAGTTGTAACTTCTTTTAAGCTATGATAAAGAAATTTTGACAAAAGACTCCGTTGATGCTTTGATTCATTGAACGTAGACTGTTTGTTCAAGACATTTCGTTCTTGTTCATTTAGGCGAGTCATAAAGTGTTCACAAATGAATGATTTCAACCACTTCCAATAAATTCCATCCTCCTGTTGCAGCAAAAATCGATGCACATCGAAATCGTCAATAAGCAGAGTATTTCCGATGCGATGAACCTTTAAATTAAATTATAACCATATAGTATTCAAAACGAAAACATGTATTTTACCTACCATCATACTTATGGCACAATTCGATGCGTCATATGGTAGTTTTAATAAACGCTTTATGTTTTCAGCATTTGTGACCACATCCACCTCACTGAGACAATCAGGGAACAGATGTGCCATTCGGAAACTAAATTGATTAAACATTTCGAGAAAAAGAATATCATATTATTAATTAAGGTTTTTATTTTCGAAGAAGAAGCCGTTTTTCTACAGCATGGAATAAAAAGTTTCATTTGAGTTTGTGTTGAATGTAATAGATAAGAAAATACCGATAACTTTACTAAATGTATATTTGTATAATTATTATTGAACGATATGTGAAATTTGAAACAACTTTTCAATTTTTGACGTATTAGAAACATCCAAGTACCTCGAGAACCCTGTTGCTTGAGACAATGCTTGCTGAAGGCCATATGAGTTGAACGAGCTACTAAGCCAATTTGATGGCGGCACATTCTTGATAAAGAAAAAAAAACGTCAGATTTTATGCACCAATACCATACAAGGAATAAATTACCAAATCAGTGTTGCATTTTAATCTCGCAAAATTAGCAGGAGACCGGACCATTTGGTGCTTCAGAGTAGTTGTTGATGTTATTGATGTTATTGTTCCCTCATCGTGTGAATTTATGCATTCACTTATTTTCAACTATAATAATTAGTTTATTATTGTGTTCTTGTAATAACAATTAGTTTATCTTACTTGAGCTTCTGTCATTTTCAAAATTTAGCTGGCATTTAAAATCATGCACACAATAAAGCAATCAGGCTATTTAGTAAAAAATGTTATTTTTGTTATAGATTTTGACACATAAACGTGATTATAAACGTCAACGATGTTTTGACACATGTCAAACACCAAACTTGAAATGCATAAACAACGAACAATATTTTAAAAACAAAATTGAATTTCGTTTTTTTTTATTTCAATTCGATTATATTCATTATTTACATTATTTGTTTCAGACAAATGTTATGAGAACAAAAAAAATATTTTTAAAACTTTTTTTTGCAATATTTTATTTTAAATTAATTTTACAATTTGAGGTTACAATGGTTCAGCAATCAAATTTCTTTGTTTCCTATTCATTTACTGGATTATCATTTTCTTTAATGCATCCAAGTGGTTCACCTAGCTTAACTTTTTGTCCATTGGAAATGGAAAATCTGTGAAAAGGTATTCGATTAAAAACAATTAATGTCTTCCATAATCAAAGTTAAAAGCATGTATTTCGATGAAAATATGTATTACTTGAACTGTTTCGGAGCCTCGAAAATCATTACAACCGTACTGCCCATATTGAACTGACCCAAAAGTTCTCCTCTCGCTAATTTTGTTTCAAGTGGTAGTTGTATTTCATCATATTCGTTTATTAGGTTATTTTTTCCAAATTTCATTCCAACCTGGGGATGAATTAGCAAAGAAAAATGAAAATAATGGAAAAATACTTAAAAGAATGGATAGCATTTCTTCAGTAACGGAATAGTAATTTTGAAATGATTATGCCTTGATACCAACCCATTTGTTTGTTTTCAAATCTTTATCGAAATATACATCAACAGATCCCACATTCGTAGCCCCTGCGAATGTAAGGATAAATTGGTTAAAAACAGACTAAAATTTCGGATAATTTCAGGAGCAAATACTTTTTTCTTTTTTTTTTCAAAAATATCTACTTACCAACTGCGGTGAAACTATAAAATCCAAATTTCCAATGACCCAAATAAACAGCGCGCTCATTTAAACAAAAAAGTCCGGGCAACCATTGCGCAATTTTCGGATTAACTGAAAGAAGTTCTCCATGAAAATGTCTCCTGATGATCGGTTTCCATTCTGTCGGTGAATGAAATCTATGATAGTCTCCTGGTGCCAGGTAAATTACGCACTGGTACAAATTAGTTTCCTTAAAAATAAAACCAATAAATAATAAAATGATAATAATGAACTATTTAATAATATAATGAATTACTTCATCTTTTATATGTTTGAAACCATTTCCTTCAGGTTTTACACCATTTTTATTCAATGGACCTAGAAATTCTTCCAAGCTGTAATTCACGCCCTTGACCTTGAAAAATATATATATATAAACATAATATAAAACTGCTTTACAAATTAAGCGTAGAATTAAGCGATTTTACTTACCTGTTCGATTTGATGGCCATTAGCGATGCCGAAATGGAGAACTCGTCCATCAACTGGCGACACCATACAGCTTTCATTTGATATAGTGCGAACTCCAGGCCTCAATTGGCGTGTGAAAAATTCAGAGATGCTACGATAGTCTCTATTATATAGAGAAATTGAAAACAATTATTCAGACACCAATAAAAAATGTTCAAAATAATTTTAGTAAACTTGTAAAATTAAACATGTATTGTACATCAACAGTAAGCGGTAGTATAAATTTTGTAATATCTTTATTTAGCTCGAATTTCTATAAACCATGTAAATTTAATATTTATATGAATCGGTTAGAATATTCGTGAACTCAAGAAATTTGTTAAAGTAAAAGCATATCAGCTAGCTAGTTATATCAGCTATTGCTCTAGGTATATATAAATAGCTGCTATTTAACGCATCTCTTCGCTCGGACGGTGTGAATGCTGGACATAACAATGGTCTCATTGTTTGACATTTTTAACGTTTTAAATCATTAAATGGTGTCATTGTTATGTCGCGTATACGCAGCGTCCGAGCGAAGAGATGCGTTAAATAGCAGCTATTGCTATCTATATCAGCTATTGCTATAGGGATATATAAATTCCTATAACAATAGCTGATATAGATAGCTAGCTAGCAAAGTTGTATGAGTAAAAGAGCAACATGTTCATATAAAAAATGTATGGGCATGTTGCAGTTTTATTTTGACAAATTTCTTGAGATCACGAATATTCTAGCCGATTCATATGTATGAATGGAAATAAAAAACGAAATTGTTTTCTGAATGACGCAGCATAGAAAGTCCGTTTACATTAAACGCAATATAACTTATGTTTAACAATTTTTGAGTACATGTCTGTGTTCCGTCGATATTCGGACCTTATAGTTGGAGAACTTGGAGTCAATCATTTGACTTATGCAAAATCAATACTAACCAGAAATAATTGGAAGTTTTAAAATAACCATTCTGAAATTTTATTATTTCTTGTTATTTATTCAACACGTTACAGATAACTTACTTAAAATTTGTATTTTCAGCTTCCTCAATGTTTACACCAAAAGCAGTGGAATAAGCACCATAAACAACAGGCCGTATTATTGTTGGTACTCGACAATCGGCCAACCAACCCCATCCTCGGAGAAGAAATAATAAATACGCGTCATTCAAAATAATAGTTTTCTTATTCAGATCAGATGCGATTCAAACAAAGTCGTTTAAATTTAATGCTTTTCTTTGATACGTCTATTCAAAGAAGACTGATAAATTTAACCTTTTTTATTAGAGTATATCACAGCACTTATTATAAGACCGCGAAAAGGCATACATGGAAATGATTAAACAGACACATAAAAGAAAAGCATTGAATTTGAAGGACTGATTGCTTCTTACCTCGACTAATCAGTCGTAGTGGCAACGAGCAATATACTTCAGCCTATTATCGAAAAATAAATCTCATCAAAATCTTTGTCGAAAATAAGAAAAGCACTCTACAAGAACTCTTTGTCATTTAAATGTAAAAAACAATGCTCATTATAATAATTTAAATATAAAAAAACTTATCTGAATAACTTGGAAAATAATTATAATAAATGGACTAGAAAATGTAGATTTTCAAAGAATTGAAATAAATTCCGCTCAGTCATATTGAGCTATTTTCCAGAAATAATTTATTTCCAAGTGTGTTATTTGTTTAAATAATTTTTATATATCTATTGAATATAACGATGAGATGAGTATGTTATTCAGCACTTATGGGTGAATTATGGTTGAATGAAAACCGACTCTCCTATCGTTATGTTCAATAGATATAAATAAAAATACCATGAGTTACCATGATTTTAGATGCAGTTCTTGGCTGGCCCAAAGTATCACATTTTCTATTATGTAAATGCCAATGAAGGAGTGAAGCCAAGCCAATTCCAATTGGTGTCCATTTTAAAATCATACTACGCCAGGTCAACCACCCGCCAGCAGCTAATAACCACCAATCCAATACAGATAATACAGTCCAACCTGCTCCTGCCTTCCATCCCCATGATTTTCGAATTCGTTTTAATTTACTAAATTTACCTTTTTTCGTTGATATTTCCGCCTTATTTTCATTCCCCTGCTTCACCGAATAATAACGATGAGGTATGTTTTTACTATTAATTGATAAATTTGTACTATTCGATGATTTATAAACGGTTATCCAACGAGATGCCCATTTACTTTGCGTAACATCTATATTTGTAAAATGCCCTGAAAATCTATTGAAAAAAATGTCATATTAATTATACTATTATAATAAACGAATCAAGTTATAGGAGTTCGACTGTAATTCCGATTTAAATTCCCAACACATTACTCTTATCTTTAATAGTTTTAAAGTACTTCGACCGTTTCAATATTGTTTCTTGTTGTGAACCATTGATAATGCCCATGAAAATGATTTCGTGTCAAATGATTGTCTTTCTTATCAAAATATTCACATTAACATTATATAAATGAATGACAAAAAAAAATTAAATGAGTAAAATTATTTTTATTTATGAAAATTTCCCAAAAAATACTTTTTTGTCTAATTATGTTTTGGTTTGGAGCTCAATTTAAAATCAAATGCACGTTTAACTTATTAAAACATTGAACCGTATTTTTATAGGTCTTCTTTTTCCTTCTTGTTTAATAACACTTTAATTTAATGCAAGAAAACTACAAGCATTTTTAGTTACACTGTCAAAGCTGACTATTTCAAAGTCATTTTATTTTATTATTTTATGTACATTTTTATTCAATTTATTACTGAATTTTTTTATCACTCATAACACATAAAAGAAAACTGAATAAAATAGCAAAATGCAAAAACTTACATTCGATTTTTAGGTATGAAATACACAGCCATTGTAATTGTAAAAGTAATTATGATAACATGTGTTTAGAGTGAACTTTTTATATATTGTTATCTCGTTTAGACTATGTCTTGTTTATACACCGCATAAATTTATTCGCGTGGGTCGAATAATCAAATTTCCAGTTGGATTTTAAAATTTTTACAATTCATGAATAATTTGTCAATATTGCAAGAAATAATTTAAAAATACGGCAATTTTTTATTCACTTTTGTTAAAACAAAAGATTGGATTTTAAAGGAAATCAAATGCTGCTATTATTTTCCTTTCAGTCCGTCAATTCCGTTTCATTCCAATCGGATTTTTAAACAAAAATAATTATTTCTTTGCATATAACATGGTCTTTTGTTTGACATATATATGTATGTACTGTTTGACGTGTGCATGATTGGTTTGACGCTGTCCAAAACAGTAGCGTGAAGTTGGTCCCATAAATTACTGGACGATTTGATAATATTTTAATATATTTCTTTTTTTTCACTCCATTTTCTCATTTGAAATTGTTTTCTATATACACACAATTATAAAAATAGTTTATAGCGAACAGACGATTTTAAATGTCAAAAATCTCATTTCGTTCTGTCAATCGATTATTTTTCATCGCCATCATAGTGTAATTTGAAGTGAAAACATAAGAAAAACATTTCAAAAAAATTCATTTCAAGATTTTTTGAAATTCAATTTTATTTTTCAAAACATCATAAATTAAAGTATGCAGCAATTGCCCGTAACCGTTCCTTCGGATGCAAATATGCTTCCTCCTGAGTTGATGGAAACACCACAACCAGTAATTGGATTTGTTGGATTGGATTGTAGCCGAAATCTTGTACACAAGTCAATTTGGGATGCATTTAACACTAATCGAAAATTAGATCGGTATAATCAAATAATATCTCATCAATTCTCTGCTATTATAAATTAATTAAAATTATAATAATTTTATTTGTATACATATAGGGCTGCTATTCAATTTAAATTGCTTCCAACTAACTACGAATTTCCTGTTGTGAAACCGAAACGGCAGTATGAGTGGTATATACAAAAATATCAAACATATTTTTCTATTGATATTCCAATTATATGCTATTTTTGTGGTCATTTTAAGGTATCACCCAAAAGGAATAATCAAACGCAATTGGATTCTAAAGCATTTACATGTGCTACCTGCTGTTATAGCACTTTTTCAAGATATGGAGTGGAATGATCCCGATTGGACAGACAAACAATTTCAGTGTTTATCTTTAGTACAAAGCATTAAAAACTCCATGCAGGTGAAAAAATTGTATATAGCACCTTTTGTTTTTAAACTGTTTTAATTTCTTCTGGATTAGACGAGGCATACAAAGATAGTAATCGTTTTGTTACAAAAATCCACAAATGCCGATGACGTATCTTCTAGTGATCGGTTATCCACGTTAGCCGCAAAATGCGACATAAATCAGAAAATGATATTTGTGCTTCCATATAACGATAATCTAATGGGTAGGTAGTTTTTTGAGTTATGTAGGTTTAATCATAGGTAATGAATGTACAACTATACAGAAACAATTTGTAATGCAAATTCACCAGGCACAATTCACGGCCAAATTTGGACCCGAATTCGTGTGTAGTTTCAGTCATTTTCACGGTTGCCATAGCGAAACATTCAGGTGTGAATACATGGAAAAGAGGAACGACAATCATTAGTATCAATTGAATCGTATATGAATTATCATTTTTTTAAATTAAAAACTTTACTCACCTACGGGCTCCTTCCCTCCGTACTACCGTTGTAGTACGCCACAAGGCCACAAAATAGACTCTATTTTCAATTGATTCATACCTTTGAGCATAATGCATTTTGCAGAAACAGTATCGCGGTGCCAATCAACTGTCTGTGGAGCAGAATCATCAGCCTGAACTTTTAATGGCCAATTTTTGTAGGTAACTTTAAACTTTGACATTAAACGCCCATTCCGGAGTATTTCGTCCATATCCTGATGATTGCCATTGCAAACTCGAATCTTAATTTTCTTCCGTCCTTTTTGCAAAGCACGTTCGCCAACCGTTGCTACAATTGTATCTGGCAGACTAGCGAGTAGCGACTGAGTCCGGTAGTCCAGCAATCGGTTTCGCTTTGCAACCATGTCCATGCAAACCAGCATGTTTGCGATGTTCCCAAAAACATGTTTTCTATGCATATTGGAGTGGCCCTTTACTAAGTAAACCAATGATCTTTTCTATTCTTTCCACATTACCATTTGTCAAGTCGTTGGATCGATATGCTAACAATTTGGCATTTTACTTTTCCGCACACACCTAGTGTGTAAGGTAAAGTATTGGAATCGGTCGAAAAATTAACACCCTCAAAAAACATGTTTTCTGGGTGTTTTTGTGGCCAGGGAACACGAATCTAGCGTTTTTCCGATGTCCGAATGTATGTGCGTGGTACCCTGTACCCTGTACCCTGTACGCAAAAATTTGTTAACACGATAATTTTCAAACAAGAAAAGTAATTCAAAATCTGACTTCACAGGATGATTGGGGGTGCCGAGGAATAGAAACCATTAGATTTTGAGCGACTTTGGTTGATAGAGTGAAGTGTCATGTCTGTGCCCATGGCCATCCATGGGAAAAATTCAATCTTTCTTCCAAAAGTGATATTTAATGTATTCTTAAACACTCAAAAATATGTATAGGGGGTTTTTTGGGTACGATAAAACCGAATATGACCTTAGTTTTGCGATACAAATAATTTTCGACACACTTTTCATACAAAAATTAAAAAAAAAAATCGATTTTTGTATGGAAGCCATGCCTGTATGATATTGTAATGAGCTGAAACTTTGCACAGGTTATTTTTATCACACAAAAATAACATTTCGAAAGTTTGAAGACATTTCAAGGCATACTAGGGGTACCTCCCATACAAAATTTCCGATTTTTTGCTCAAAAACGAAAATTTTGTATGGGAAGTACCCCCAATGCATTGACATTTCTTCAAACTTTCAGAATATTAGCTTTTTGTGAAAAAAATAACATCTGCAAATTTTCACATGATTACGATATCATACAGGCATTGAAAAGTCTATCAAAAATTATTTGTTTCGCAAAACTTATATCAGATTCAGTTTTCTTATGAATTCATATTTACGGTAAAAGATACGTAATAAATCCATGTTGTGGATCACAGTGCGGAAAAGTTCATCTTACGGATGTAAGACATTTTATTTTAATACTTATAATTGAATATCGTTGGATTTGACACATATGAACTGCGCCAATCGAAAAATGTCAGAATGATGTCAGTTGCATTTCGAAAATTCAAAATACTATTTCCAGAAATGAGGAAATATAAATGCAATAAATCACGTATTAAAGAGTTCTTCTGCAGAGTTTTAAATTAATATTAAAAAATCTCTTTCCGAACAAATGTTTATTATTTTATTTGAACGTAAATGAACAAATAAATTGTTAGATTTTCAATTTAAAACTTAATGTGTTGTGTTCACATTATGTTGTCGAACGAAATATTATTGGAAGTGAATGAAACAAGTGTCCTAGAGTCGATTAGAAGAAAAGAATGGAAAAAATGGAAATTAATCAATGAGTAATGGAACAAAATGGAAAATGAAATTATAAAAGAAAACTTTCTTTAATCAAAAGCAAATTAATGACCACAAGAACATTGCTTAAATTTGAGATTTTGTAGTTTTGAGATCGTTGATCACTGTGAAAAGAGAAAAAAATGCCATTAATGTGCTTATTATTTCTAGTACTTGTTAGCATCGTCCACTACTACTTCTTGGTATGATTGTTTGAAACAATAAGATTCACAATATGAGAATGTTCGCGCAGACGTCCGTGCTTATATTTTTGATTGTTGATTTTAATTGTTGTAATAATAGAGTCAACATATACAATATACATCCTTTCTTAATCATATTTCTCACTGCATTTATGTCGCGATTGAATAGAACTGATGTTTTCGGTTACAACTGCTTCTTGTATCTCATTTTCTTTTGTCTTGGTTGTGGATTTGGATTTGCTTTTGGAACCGGTCGATGGAATTTATATACAGGGTGGGCCAGAATAACTGAAGGGTTTTTACTTAACATTCTTACGACTGTACAATGACTTTTGATTCACCCGGTCTTGCACCGCTATGTTTGTTGATCCTTAGCCTAACTATTATGATAATGCGTATTTTGATTCATTGTTTATTTGAGACGCAATAACAATGGATGTGAAACGTCAACTCATCTTAAATTTGCAAAAACGCGGTTTTCAAAACATTGATATTTTCCGACAGCTACAAAACGAACAGGTTTGCATGACATTCATTGAACGTACTATCAAACGATACAAGGAACTTGGAACTGTTGACATACAAAAGAAACCCGGGAGAAAAAGATCCGTTCGTACAAAAGCACTCATCAAACAAGTCAAAGCCAAAATTCGCCGAAATCGCCAAAGAAGTGCCAGAAAGCTAGCTCAAGAGCACAATATTAGCCGGTCTTCGATGTGACGTATTTTAAAAGAAGACTTAAACACGACACCTTCAAAAAAAGCCGTCGACATGGTCTTACGAACAAAAATATGCAAGCCAGAAAACAAAAATGCAAAGAACTGTTGCGCCGGCAGGCCAATTCAAATATCGTTTTTTCGGATGAAAAGTTGTTCTTGCTACAGCCAAGTCTCAATGCACAAAATGATCGTGTACCACTGTCAAGTTGAGAGTGTCAAACAACCGATTCAATATGAATAGCACATAAAGCGATTCCAATTTGAATATTTTTAGGAATTGACCACAACTCTTTCAATCAAATCACTCAGACGTTGTTTGTCTGGGAATTGGGATTCATCGTGCAAAAATTGATTCATTGTCATCACCACGGTGAATATTTCTTGGTTTGTATTCGTTGTTTCACCTCGTTTTGCTCTTATTTTGGCGTTTCAATGGCTTTTTTGCCGAAGTTTGCCGAGTTTTTTCTGTTGAACAGAAGAGGGTTTGCGATGCCAAACAATAAATGTTTTAAAACTAAACTGTATCGACAGATCAAGAAGAGAAAATAATGTATGTAACAACGCGTTCGTACTCTGAGAAAATACAGATGTGAAAATTCAAAGTAATTAGACCAAACTGCCAGTTTAACCGCAACACATTTTTTTTGCAGGTAAAATGCTATTTCAACATGTAAAAAATATGTTCATGTTAAAATGAACGCTGACATTTTTTTCGTTTGGAGTTTAATTTTTCTTATTATATTTTTTTTCAAACAACTTTTTCGCGTTGAGACATATTAAATCAGAGTAGAAATAAAAAAAATATTCATCTTCTGTGGTTTTAAACTCTTGACCGCATACGATTTAGTGTGATGAAATTCAGCGCGTCAACTGATCAAACCAACGAGATTCTTATTGAAAAAACACACTATAGTGACACATAAATGACGATGAATACATTCTCTTTATTTTTGAAATTTTTTTTCTTTCAAAAAATGTTTTTATTTATCAAAATATAACATATTTCGCAGCCACAAAGTGGTTTGATGGAAAAATATGTGTTAAAAAATCGTCATTTTGTAATTTCTTCGCAGGGTGGAAATTGTTTTTCGCGTTCATTCGCTTTCGCAAAGACTGGCACTACGAACAAACGTGTTCGTTCGTAAAGTAGAAATTGTTATCCGTGTTGGTTCGCGTTTGTAAAGAAGGCCACTACGAACGAACGTGTTCGTTCGCAGAGTGGAAATTGATTTTCACGTTCGTTCGTGTTCGCAAGAACAGCCAATACGAACGAACGTGTTCGTTCGCAAAGATGAATTTCGTTTCGTGTTCGTTCGTTTTCGTGATGAACGCAAACGAACACGAAAACGAATGCTCGTTGACACCTCTAGTATGCGTCCGATCACTTCAATTGTTGTTCAATGTCTGCGTCTGTGTGTCTCACTTTGAATCGACTTGCAGTGGCTACTAGCACTGTAGTTCTATTTTCATGTTTGCACATGCACAATGCCGGTAACGGAACGTTATATTGGTCGGTCTAGATAACAATCGAACGTGTTGTTAGCACTATTGTGTAGAGACAGCTTTCGTTGTGCCTTGGCGATTGTGTGCATGACGCCATTTTGTTTGTTAACATTTCAATCCTTTTGCAATTAAAAAGCAGTTTTGTGGTTCTTCGTAGCGGCAAATTGTATACGGCGGTTTTTCGAAACCAAAAATTTCTCTAGCAAATCAGACAAATTTTCGTTTTTTTTTTTGGAAGTCACTTTTTTTGGAAGTCACAATTTTCTCCGCGAAAAGCCCTAGCAAATCGGAATCAATTCACTCAGAACCAAAAACCCTAGGAAATTGAAAGAATTCTCCTCAATTTTCTACATTGATGAGCTAAAAAAAACGTCTTCACTTTTAGAATCAAAAACCCTTGCAAATTCGAATAATTTTCGCTAAAAAAAAATTCTCATCCAAATCACAGGGTAAACCCTCTACACATGTGTTTCTTATGTAAGTAGGCTGTTTTACCTTTGCGCTGTCTGTTTGTATATTTGGTTTTTGCTCACATAAATTTGTATTCGTCTTTTTGCAGAATATTCTGTATGTTATTGTTTTCTTCTTAGGCCGTCAAATGATGCATTGAACACTGCTATACTTAGGGTTGAAAGATCTCACTATCCCATCGTAGGTGATGTCTTGAATTAAATAGTCAATAGCTGATTTATTATTGAAAAAGCAAAACAAATGTGAAAGTACCAATGGTTTGGCATAAAATTCATGCGTACTGTCAATCCGCATTCCCAAGTAAACAAAAATACGAAGTAAATGCAACGTAGTTGTATGATAAAATATTTGTGTCCGTTGTTCGTTATTGAATTGTGTTGCGAATGAAAAATGTTTCGATGTAAATCTGAAAAATACAATAAAAAAATGAATGGCTGAGAAATATCATGACTCAAATAATATGCACATAGAAGATAGAAACTTGAATAATGCTATGCGGACAACGAATCGAAAAATTTGAGCACGCAAGAGTGAAACAATTCAAAAATCCACATGTTCTTTTTTCAAGATTCTGTCTTTAATAGACCATTTAGTGGTGTTCGAGAAATGAGAAAAAAATGTTTTTTTCTTTCACTTTTTGTGCTCTATACAGAGTCTCCGAGAGTTTCATATAAAGTTGCCATGTAGCAGCCAAATGACGCCTATTGATTCAATCACGATTGGTATTCGCTTACTATTCAATAGGCATCACATACCAACTTTATATGAAACTCTCGGAGACTCGGTATAGAGCACTTAAACAGTGAAAAAAGTCCAGGTCGTGATTTAGATGATATTGAATGCGATTTTTTTCATTCTGATTTTACCAGGTGATACAGAAAATTGAGTAGTATTTGTAAATCGAAGAAAAAAAATGTAATTATTTTTTTCATTTTTCGCGATTTTTTCACCATCTACATGGGAGGCTTGTATGAAAAACACGAAAGACCGCTGAAATGACACTGTTACACGTCCGTACATATTTTGCATTTTCCATTTCAGCGGTCTTCCGTGTTTTTCAATGTAACTGGTAAAAAATCGCGAAAAATGAAAAAAATTATTAATTTTTTTTCTTCAATTCTCAAATACTACTTAGCTTTCTGTATCACCTGGTGAAATCGGAATGAAAAAATCGCATTCCTTATCATTCAAATCACGGTTGGGAGTGCTCTATACCGAGTCTCCGAGAGTTTCATATAAACTTGCCATGTGATACCTATTGAATAGTAAGCGAATACCAATCGTGATTGAATCGATAGGCGTTATTTGGCTATTACAAGGAGAGTATATATGAAACTCTCGGAGACTGTGTATATTGCACACAACAGTAAAAAAATATAATGCGATCAAGAAGCACACAACAATGAAACTTGTTCAAAAAATATTAAAGACAGAATCTTGAAAAAAGAACATGTGGATTTTGAATTGTTTCACTCTTGCGTGTTCAAATTTTTCGATTCGTTGTCCGCATAGCATTATTCAAGTTTATATCTTCTATGTGCATATGATTTGAGTCATGATTTTTCTCAGCCATTCAAATAACTGAAATCAAATGCATATGGCATGTAGATTTTTTTTAAATTTGAATATACTTCTCATCAGATGTTTTTTTGATTTAAAAAGGTTATACTCTGCGTCTCGAATCTGCATTCTTGGACCATGCTCAATCGTATTACTTACAGTAAGGCACATTTTAATATTATAAGATACATTTACTAATATTGGTTTTATATTATAGGTCATCTAAACAGGTGCGAGCTCATAGAGATCAAATTTCTTCACATTATGGACTAAAAATTCGGCATCAATTCAAACTTGGATTCTACTGTGAAATGCGTCTTGATTTAAATAGTGCTTTAAAGTTCGTTCAATGATCATGACAAATACTTGAACAGATAAATTCTAGTTATATTTTCATTTGAATCTAGGCATTTTAGTCAGGCATACGAGTGGCTCGAAGAAATACGTATTGTTGATAGTAATTGCTTAGAAATAAAAGTTGTGGCAGGATTCTTAAACTATAAGATAACAAAGTTAATGTTCAACATTGGCTCGCCAAGAGATGCGATTACACAATTCCGGACACATATTGATAAATATCGCAACAGAGTTGGTTACAAAGATTTAACATTCGAACATTTTGCATGGATGAGCGTTCAGTTAGTATAATACGGTTGAATGTTTGAATTATTAATATATTAAAAATCGCTAATTATAATTTCACTTTTTCCCGCCACCTAGGTATAGCGCTTTTGCAGATCTTTTTTGTGATGCAATTAAATGTGGACTTCCAGCCATTCAGACCCAACATCCAGGTTTATATTTTTACAAAAAAATAACATTCTGAAAGTTAAAAAAAATTTCCATTCAAATTTGGGGTACTTCCCATACAAAATTTTCAGGAATATATTATCACAAAAGTGCAGAATACATGAGCAAACGAAAGGAATCTTTTCAACAAATTTGTCAAGCGCAATCACCACTTATTGATTTTCTACCATTGTCCGAACAAAATGCGTTGAATTATTCGAACATATTGTATAGTGATTTCTTTGGAGTTCGCGGTGGCAATCGCACAGAACTAGTAAATGAACAACAAATTATCGCCATTGTTCAGGAATGTGAGAAATATTTTGGTCATTCGATTGCACATATTACATTGTTGAGTCAATCAATGGCACAATATAAGTGTTATAAGTGTCCAAGATTTCGAAAGAAATTAGCAATTGAAATGGCCGAAGAATATCTTAAAATGGGCGATGCATCAAAAGCCCTGACGTAAAGAATTACTATTTTAATCATTCGGCTTGTTGTGAAATTGCATATATATCTATATATTTTTTTTGTAGCCTTTATAGCCTAATGCTATCGGAGTATCGTACAGAAAAGTGGAATACAATATTCACACAAGTGCTTCTTAAAACTCTTCGTTCGGCATTACTTTCAACATCAATTCCGGATTTCATTGCATGCAGCATTGAATCTTTGTCAAAACATATATATCTGAAACACTCTGACCGCATTGTGATATTAGAAAATTTATGGAAAGTTTTTCAAAAAGTTCCACCACTAATACAAGGTCAAATTGTCCCTGAAATACACATCAATTGGGAGAAAGCTTTGGAAACATTCCATATAAAAACATTATCATTTGATTTGGATAAAATTACCGAACTGTTTGATTGTACAGTCAAATTTGAGAAGAATCAAATTCATCACGATGATATAGCACGCGTCAATCTTTTCATTAGGTAACATTGAATATTATTAATATCTCCAAATATACTCTCTAAATAGCTCTTATCTCCAATTCAAAGATTATATTTTGAATTAAGAGAAATATTTCATTTTCAATCTTATTTTGATTATTTAAAGGTCGATGTCCGACGTCCCAATAAAAGTTCATGAGTTTGTCATCATCATATCAGATACAAAATCGGCACAGAAAATTGTTGCACATCAGTGGACTGAAATCAACAATATAGAAACAGAAAACCTGGAGCTTAATAAAAATTGTGATTTAATCATTCAACCAGAAAAACAATACAAAATCGGATTCTCTGGGGAACGGTATAAAACAATTTTCATGTTTATTTTTATGACTATTTACGATCAAGCACATTATCGAATTTTATTGACACATATTAAAATAAAGAGGCTTACGTACGCAAGCTGACTTTTCCGCGTGGAACCGAAATTTTGAGAATAAACTGAAACTATAGTCTATGTATGGTTGCAGTAACTTAAACCACCGTGAAAAGTTGTGAATATTATTTTCTTATCAAAAGAAATAATCTCACAAAGTTTAAAGAAACAATCAAAAATATAGGTAGTAGTATATCTGTACAGATATACAACCGGTACAGATATACTACTATAGATACATCTCATACAAAATTTTAGAGTTTTGGCTCAAAATCGGAAATTTTGTATGGGAGATATCCCCAATGTCAGAGATGTCTACGAACATTCATATTCGTATTCGTCCGTGTTCGTCACGAATACGAACGAACACGGATGGGGGAAAACTTTCTACGAACGAATGGGAACGAACACGCCGTCTCCCTTAGCGGACACGAATCAGAAAATTCTTTAAACGAACGCTCGTCCTTTAATTTCATAGTGAACACTTTTTCATTGATTTTTCATAACCTTTGTTTGAATTTTTTTTTAATTTTTCTTCTAAAAATGTTTACGAACGAACACGAACGAACATGCTATCTCCTTTAGCGAACGCGAACGAATACGAATCGGAAAATTTTTCTGCGAACGAATGGGAACGAATACACAGTAAGAAAATATCAGCCGACGCTATACGCAAAGCCGACTGGTACGTGCGCTCATACGTTTTTACATCTTTTACATCTAGTGACCATACGATTTTTCGACTGATTCGTTACTCTTTGTGCGTATCTTCGCACAGTCGAAAAATCGTATGGTAATAGATGTAAAAGATGTAAAAACGTATAAGCGCACGTACCAGTCGGTTTTGCGTATAGCGTCGGCTGATATTTTCTTTCTGTGTACGCTGTCTTCCTGAGCGAATACGAACGAACACGAATCGAAAAAATGTTTCTACGAACGAACAGTTTTTATACGAACGCGTTCGTAGACATCTGCATGTGCATTGGAATTTCTTTAAACTTTCAGAGTATAATTTCACTTTTCCGCACACACCTAGTGTGTAAGGTAAAGTATTGGAATCGGTCGAAAATATAACACCCTCAAAAAACATGTTTTCTGGGTGTTTTTGTGGCCAGGGAACACGAATCTAGCGTTTTTGGATGTCCGAATGTATGTGCGTGGTACCCTGTACCCTGTACGCAAAAATTTGTTAGAACGATAACTTTTAAACAAGAAAAGTAATTCAAAATCTGACTTCCCAGGATGATTGAGGGTGCCGAGGAATAGAAACCATTAGATTTTGAGCGATATAACGTCAGTATTGCGATACAAACAATTTTCGACATACTTTTCATACAAAAATTTCAAAAAAAATTGGATTTTTGTATGGAAGCCATGCCTGTATGATATTGTAATGAGCTGAAACTTTGCACAGGTTATTTTTATCACACAAAAATAACATTCCGAGAGTTTGAAGTGATTTCAATGCATAATAGGGGTACTTCTCGAACAAAATTTTGGATTTTTCGCTCAAAAACGAAATTTTGTATGGGAAGTACCCTTAATGGTTTTCTAGTGCCAAAACACTTCCCACTACACAATCTTTCAATGGCATTTTCCTCATAAGTACCTCTTCAGAGTTCAAGTTTTATATCGATCAACCAAATGATGAAAATGAAAAAATGAATAATGTCGCTGAAAATTTAACCAGATGCATTCCTCGTAGTCCCCAATCATTCTGCTAGTTCATCCTGCTAAGTCTCTGTGGAAAGGGTATTTTTGATAAATACCCTTTTCCTATGGCCTCACACTTTACACCGGTCAACCAACGTCGCTCAAAATTTGACCAGATGTACTCCTCGCAGTCTCCGATCATCCAGAAAAATCAGATTTTGAATATTTTTTCTGTATCCTGAGCTATCATGCAAAATATAAAAAATTGCGGACAGGACACAGGACACACCGCACATGCTATACAGTGAGAAACATTAATACGCTCCTAAATCGCTTCTAATCGTGTTTTCTTCAGGAAATATGCATAGAAAACATGCTTTGGAGTGACTTTAATTTTTTGGCCTAATACAATACCTTTTCCACACTAGGTGTGGAAAGTAAAATCAAGTAGCATTGACAAATAAAGAGTCTTACGGGAGTAAGACGAATTTTCCGCACTGTGGTAGTTGCGTATTTTACTACGTGGGTTGATAAGTTCTTAGAATCGGACACCAGATGGCGACACAAGTAAATATCCATCTCATTTTTTAAAAGAGCCATCCTTTTTAGGAATGCCAACGGAATTTGAGCCAAATCTGGTCATGGACTCGGAAATTACAACTGTTGGAAGGGACCAATCTCCAGTTATTTCTTAAAATGCAAAACGAATCAAAATTCATTTGTTAAATAACTATAAATTTTTGTTTCTTATACCTATCAGTGAAACCAAAACCGAGCTAGATGGTATTGTTTGGACTATCGATTAGGGCCATTTAGAAGTAGTCTATTGAGTTTGCATGTGGTCGTACAGACCGAAGATGGCCTCTAAAATGGTAGCTTTTGAAGAGATGCTCCAATAAATCCAAGATGTTGCCATGAAAGACTGTACTATTCAAGTGAATAATCTAGACTAGATCCCAAGCATTCCGTACAATAGTTTTGGAAATTTATTACTTAAACTTTTTGGTAAAAAAATTCACTCGCAACGAGTTTCCGTATTTACCCAAAGTGGAATCAAGGGGCGACTCTATAGCGATGTTGAATTGATTTTATGCATTAATCAAATTGATATTTTTATTTATTGTTAACTGCTGATGTCTGTTTGAATCTATTTAGTGCATTATGAGGCAATATATGGTCCCGACAGTCACCAATTATACACATAACCTCAAAAGGTCAAAAATTCGAGCTCTAGCTCGTATTCTTTGGAAGTGTAATCTTCAAAATATAGCTTTATCATCTTGAATGGAACGAAGCGATGCCAAAGAAATAATCCATGTCATTTTTGATCTTTTTGAATCAAGAAAATAATGTTTTTTCAAGAAAATGTATACTTTAAAATTGTAACTAAAAACCGCCTCGGGAAGCCATACGCACGGTGGCGAAATTTCACCAAGTTGAAAACGTATAAACTTCATATTTCTGGTGTGAACTGGTGGGACCTTTATCTATCCCCTGTAGAGAGAAATAGATTTGCATCCAGCCCGGCCTTTGAAATAAAGACATGAAATAAAGAATTTGGTCCGATTTTGAGGTTATGTTCCTTCAAGTGGTGTAACCTCTGATTCCATGAACAAATTTGGCTCAAATTCCGTTGGCATTCCTAAAAAGGATGGCTCTTTCTAAAAATGAGATGGATATTTACTTGTGTCGCCATCTAGTGTCCGATTCTAAGAACTTATCAACCCACGTAGTATTAAGCAAGTTCAAAGTAATATTTGTTCGATTTTTCAAGCCTTTCAAGTGGCGTAAAGTTCGAGACCAAAAAATATGTTCAAACCTTGGCATAGAAATATTCTTAAATAGCAGAAGTACTAGCAAAAGATTTTTCACACTTTCATGATGAACCCACTTGTACGACATTTGATTTTTCCAAGGAAACTGTATCAAAAATTGGTTGTATCTCAAAACTAGCCTCGGATTAGATTTTCTCGTGCCAAGAAACCCCCTAATGCATATTTGTGAGTGTTTAATTCTACATTAAGTATGACTTTTGGACGAAAATGTTGCCTACAACAACCATGCTCAAAACGGCCTGATTCGGGTTCTCTGACCTCAGAAACGTTCAGAAAACATGTTTTTGAGATGTCGTAAATTTTGACCCATTGCAATACTTTCCCCTTACACATTAGGTGTGTGCGGAAAAGTAAAAACAACACTCTCTTCATGTTTTATACTCACATGAAAATAACTATTCAATTTCGGAAGGATTGCTATCCATTCTTCAACTTATTGCTTAATTTCTATTATTTCTGACTTTTTTCCAGCTATCAATTTATGGAGAATTCCGAATTACGAGTACGTACCGAAAAAACGAACACAAAAATAGTTTTAGTTACACATAAAAAAAGTTATTTACTCATACATTTTTGGTAGGTCATTCGTTTGGAAATCAAAATAGGAACACCAGATAACTTTGTGACACTTCTACAAAGCCTACCGTCACAACATAAGAGTGACTTTAAGATGTACAATCGAACTAATGAAAAATTAAATATCTCAAATGAAAGCGAAACCTGTTATATAATTCCATTGTAAGAATTATAATGAATTTAAAGAATAATTTTTTCCTTTAGTACAATGGATAATACAATATGATATATATCCAAATATTATAGATTTCATTTGAAAACGGAATCATTGTTGAGTCACGATACTATGTTAACAAATGAATGGTTTGCTGTAACAATTCGAATTGAAAATGTGTTCGATATGTTGGTCGAAAATGTAAGTTTGGTCATTACGGTTCCGGTTAATATTCAAAATAAAGGTGAGCAATGAAATGTAAAAAAAGCGCATTTATTTCTAAACTAAAATGTAATTTTTGATTTAAAAATGTATTTTTAGTTTTCATTGCGTCTGATCTAACAGCATCCAGGCAAAAGTTGTTGTCACGATTTGAGTTGAATATTGGAGACATGGCTCCCAAATCGCTAAAAATTATAAATATCAATGTTATTAGTTTAATTGAAGGAACGTTAGAGCTACAAAAAACGGTCCGTTATCAAATTACAAATGATCGATCGGGTTTCCCCAAAAAAGCATTTGACGAGAATCCAATTCCATTTGAGAAATCCATTCAAACAACATTCAAGTCAATGCCCAGTGTAACATTGGACTATATTGAAGATGCGATTATGAAATCAAAAAAAGACACTATCAGCATTCCATGTGTAAGCAGCGAGGCATACTTACTTAAAAATTACTATTCCATTACTCTACAATTCCAGATCCATTCCTTCGATTTTTTTTCATTCCATTCTGTTCCATTACTTATTGATTAATTACTTTTTTTCATCCTTTTCTTCAACCCTAGGAAGCAGAGTTTGTCTTTATTGGACAGTTCTTCACTCTAAACAAAGAACCACTCAGAAAAGCCGTGAAAAATGAAGAATTTTTATTTCAGATTGAACTGGAAATAAAAAATCAGCACATCGATATTTTGGATATGTTTCTGATAAGTGTAAGTATATAATAATATATAAATCATTTATCTATTGAATATATCGATAGGAGAGTATGTTATTCAACACTTATAGTAATGGCTGAATCAAAACATACACTCCTATCGACATATTCAATAGATATAATTATATATTATAATTATAATTGTTGTTAAGTGTTTTAACCAAACATTACAAATAGAATACATTTTATACGACTTCCAACATCATTTTTGTTTTTATTTAATTAACAATTGTTTATTGCCCTATATAGGACTTCAATGTAACAGAAAAACCGTATGTTAAATCGCACCGGAAAATTGATAAATCATACTCTCGAGGAGAAAAGGTCTACGATGTATTATTGTTACGGGCTGAACAAACGACACTTGAATGGGTAAACCAACTTATTCCTTTAGTGAAGAAATGTTTTCAATGTTTCGATTATTTTCATTACTTCCATTTCATGCATTTGAAATAATCACAATCTATTTAGAATGTAAGAAAGTAGTAGGGTTTATGTTAAATCTTAAATGATATCCACTTTTATTTTCATTACTTCCATTTCATGCATTTGAAATAATCACAATCTACAGGCGTGTCAAAAATTTTCGGGCCTGATATAGAAACACACATTGTATTTTCAAATGACTATATTTATTATTCAAAGTAGTCTCCATGAACACGAATGACACTTTCATAACGATGCTTTAATGCTTTAATTCCTCCTTCAAACCACTTGGCATCTTTGTCCTCCCATACTTTGAAAATATCGTTCGATATCTCTTCTTCGGACTCATATTGCTTCCCCTTCAGATATCTTTTGGTGTTTGGGAACAGGAAATAGTCGCTGGGGGCCAGATCTGGAGAATACGGTGGATGGTGGAGTTGTTCGAACCCACTTTCCCTGATGGCAGCTTGTGCAAGCAATGATTTGTGAGACGGTGCATTGTCATGCAAAAGAAGAACTTTTCGAGTCAGCAAACCAGGACGCTTTTCTCTGATCGCTTTACGCAATCTATACATTTGTTGTGCATAATAATAGCCTGTGACTGTGGTGTTCTTTGGAAGGAATTCAACCATTAATATGCCTTTGGCATCCCAGAATCCAGAGGCCTTTCTCATGTGCAATTTTTCGTGAAGTATATTGAATACACTGCCAGTTGAGATGTCAAACATTGCTGCTAACACTTTCTTGCTCATTCGAGGATTTTCGTGCACGAGATGATCAATTTTCTCCACCACATCTGAAGCAGTTACTTCAACTGGTCGACCTGTACGTGGATCATCTTCCAATGATTCTGTGCCCCACTTGAATAGCTTTGCCCATTCTTTGATCCTGGTATACGATGGAGCAAGTTTACCATAAACAGCACGTAAGCGGTCATTGATATCTTTTGGTGCTATACCTTCTTTTGTGAGAAACTTAATCACCGCACGATATTCGATTTTATCCATTTTTCTAAAAATATCGAAGTTGCTTGATAAATAATGTTATAGAAAACAAACGATCACTGATATCAACTCAATTTTTTTACACAATACTGTTGACAATTTGCACTTCAATTACAGCACATGAACAATTTGTAACTAGTGCCGTCTATATGTCAGGCCCGAAATTTTTTGACTAGCCTGTATTAAGAATGAAAGAAAGTTGTAGGTTTTATGTTAAACCTCAAATAATTTCACTTTTTCTTCCTTAGGTATACCAACCCTTTGTAAAATCGCCACAAAAAAATAATGTTTTTACAAAAGTCTCTTCATTTGTTGAAAATCACAAGCCATTTGCGAACACACAAAACAATGAAAATCTGGAAAATGATTCAAATAAAGTTATAGAACATATACTAGAACCAAAAACAATGTACAATCATACGATTGACGCATTCAATATGGTGGAGAATCGAAAAGGTTTTCTGAATGCACACACTTTACATAGTTCAACATCAGTTAATGTTAAAAACCAAATTATTGGAGTCTATTGTATACGTTGGAGACGTACTGGAGAAGTAAACGAAAATGAGACTAAATTGATTGTTAATTGTATTGAAATTGTCGAAGCACCTTTAAATATATACTGTTATTTGGATGAAAAAATGTACGTCAAAGTACCAATGACACTCTTGATAACGCTAAAGAACACATCCAATTCAACACTACATTTAAAAAGTTTTTTAAAAAACGCGGACAATTTCATGTTTGCAGGACACTCTCAGGTAAAACTTTTATAAATTATAATTATTTTAAAATTTATTGCCCATTTTCAAAACGTATTTGTTTTATTTTCTTTCCAGTTCAATGTTTCTCTGTTTGCACAATCAACTTTCAATTTGGAATTTAATTTGTATCCACTTAAAGCTGGTTGGCAAAATTTACCAGAGTTCATAATTACATTTAATACCAATGAAGAAATCCGCGATCAACAAAATAATAATTTCGAGCTTCAAAATCTGGTTGAGCGATGGATTCCTAAAAAAGTTTTCATATTGGTGAGTTTTAATTTTCAATTCAAGTTTAATTCTAGTTAAAATGAAAGTAAAAAAAAGTTCACGAAATCAATAGTTCAATATCACTGTCCTAGTTTTTTTCAACTTCGACACTTACCTAATTCGGGGCCAACGACTCCAGTGGTGATAGGTTATTAACCGTTTTGCTTGGTTGACTCATTACTTCACACAATTTTTTTTTTTGAAGTTTTCATTTTGGACTGGCTATTCACAGAGATAATATGTTGATTAATCGATTTTTGTGAAACCAAAATACCGGGGGGTTTTTTGGACGAGAAAACCAAATCTGACATTTATTTTAAGATCCGATTAAATTTGAATACACTTCCAATACAAAAATCTGAAAAAATCGCACAAAATGTGGATTTTCACATCTTTTTCAAGCAATTATTATATATTCTCATTGAAAATCAGTCAAATGAGTAGGAGCCATCATAAAATATATAATTGTGTCAGATGCGATCGATTCAGGTGAAAAAATTACGATTGCGCCCCGAATTAGGTAAGAATGACTAGTTCTGTCTCTGTTGAATTTTTCAACAATAACAGTATGTTCAATCCATTTTTGTATTTTAAAAAAACCACCTAACTGCTGTATGTATATTATAAGCAATTGATTATACGTTTCCGGCGCGGTGCTTGCGCGTACAACACAAATTGTGCATGCGACATTATATCTCAAAAATAACGTTTCTTATAGTTCCTCAAAGTTTCCTTAATTTATTCGTTCATATACTCAAGCGTTCCTTAAGCGTTCATCATTGTTGACGTATCACGTATGTGTGAGAGTTTGAGTGTGAATGGCGAATGATATAAGAAGCGTTCTTATGGTCTTATATCGAATAGAAATTCGTTTAAGATGTACTTTTACCACTTATACCAAGTGGCCACCAAGATATGACACCAAATTTGAAAATGTTAACCAACCTACTCAACCCTCCTGCAGACAGTACATATTAAGAACAGATCAATACAGTATGGGCCTCTCAGGTCCTCTATACAAAATGTATGAAAATAGTTTCAAAATGCAAAAAACCAACATGAATTTTTAATTTTTTTTTTTTGGTTTTTATTCGATGAAAACGAAAAGCAAGTTGAATAAATAGAAATACAAAATGAAAATGTTTCTCTATATATATGGATTCCCATACATTTTGTATGGTGGGCCTGTAGAGGCCCATACTGTCTGTTTGAAGTGACATTTTGGTTTTCGTCAAGAAAAAATATTTTATAGTTTGTGTATTTTACCGTTATATATATTTTTATTTGTGTACCGATATCATTAGTTTTACGCGCAAGTTTGAAGTAAATCGATTTATTAGTTTGGATTTTATTCAATTTTTTCTGAGTTGCTGGGCCTGATAGACCCGTTCTGTCTGCAGGAGGGTTGAAGATTATGTAAATCTGAAGATCTTAGTTTATTAACACTCACTCTATTTCAATACTTAATTATTTCACATCTATTCTTTTTAAATATATTATTGCAGCGTCAAGTATTCATTTATACATTTTTTTAATTACAGCCAATGGTGAAACAAGCTTAAATTCTTGAGGGATGTTGAAATAAATGCAAAAATATATAATGTTATTATGACTTAATCATTTATTATTATATTATGTGTAAGTTGTGCGAAATAAATGCAAAATTATTTAATTATAAAATGTCCATCAATTTAATACATGATGAGAGTATTATTAAATGAAAAAATTAAATGTTTGAAAATTCAGACTGTTGTACCATAAACAACTCTTGAACTGTTATTATCAGTGTCCAGAGAAATATCCTCAGGACTTGCTAGATCGACTCGAATATTTTGTTTATTTGTGCCCCAATTGCTCAAAGTCCATTGAAAAGATTTTGTTGAATGGTTTTTTTTAGATGAATCAGACGATTTTGCACCACATGGAAGTTTTTCTGGTCCTCCAGCAATTACATATGATGATTTTGATGAATTTATATCGTCATTATTATCGTCGACATCCAATGAACCAATGGAAGGATCGCCAGATGTCATACCACTCCTTCCATCACCTTCGTCTGCTTCATCTCCTGCTCCTCCTCGGTACCTGGAAACGAAATTTACGGCAGATTCCTAAAAGAGAACTCATTTATTTATTTTAAATTAAATTATTAGACAACAAAATATCATACATTATCTTTGTTATATTCTTCAATCGCTCTTAAAATATCCCAGCAAATATTGTCAATTGGATCATCACTGTCACGATTATATATTTGAATTGCAATGCAAATCGGGTGTAAAATTGGCAATGGATTTAACATTATCTGGGGTACAGGACTTTCGCGGGTATTATCTTTCTGCTTCCATTGCATCCAAGAGAAAATCTTTTTATTGTTTGCATTTTTAGTTGTTTGCAATGCTTGTTTCCGATGTAGTATATTTACGGTTGAGCGAAAAGTCGGGTCACTAGTCATAATTACAAAAAAAAAAAATTAAAATTGAAATGATACTAACAAGAAACTAGTATCTAACTAACAATCCGTTATCATGTTTTTTCAATGCAATGAAATTTGAACGAGGATTAAAAGCTGACACTTCTAAATAAGGTGAGTGCACATGTATATTTCCTCTTGGTGCATATACATTTCCAAGTAGGTCTGGTCCATTGAGACCTATGGTATCGCTTGCACCCCGCACCATTTCAATGTACCTGAAAATGACAAGAAAAAAGGCAATTGTATAAGATTATTTTGTAAGGATATTGGAAGATTCCAATTAGAATTAATTTTTATTTCTATTTACCTTCTTAAGTCTAATTGTAGATGAGGCTCCAAATTAAATTTGGCGTCGGATTCACTTAAAGGAGTTAAGAAATCGAGACTAAATATCTCCGTGTATAAAAGTCCTGCTAATCCAGCCCAATCATCAATTTGCAGGTTCTGTTTGAAAAAAGGAAAAATTTAACTCACAGGGAAGTTAGTTCTTCAGAAAAGTAAAGTGAATTTCGGAATTCATGCTGGTACAATTTTCGTATTTTTGGTACGGTTTTTGTATTTTTTGGTCAGATTTTAGTAATTTTTGGTCCGGGTTTCGGATATATACGTTCGCGTCAGTCAGTCGCAATTTCTATTCAATCTGTAGAGTTCATTTAAATTCTTGAACAAAATGTTGAAAAAGTGCGTTAGTTGAATTTACAAGAAAAAGATACTTCGAAGAAAACTTTTTATTCTTAGCTTCATTTCACTCTTTCGTCTTGTTGTTTGTATTATTTTGGCTTATTTTTACTTTTCCGCACACACCTAGTGTGTAAGGTAAAGTATTGGAACCGGTCGAAAAATTAGCACCCTCAAAAAATATGTTTTCTTGGTGTTTTAGGAGTCAGGGAACACGAATCTAGCGTTTTTTTGATGTCCGAATGTATGTGCGTGGTACCCTGTATCCTGTACCCTGTACGCAAAAATTTGTTAACACGATAACTTTCAAACCAGAAAAGTAATTCAAAATCTGACTTCACAGGATGATTGGGGGTGCCGAGGAATAGAAACCATTAGATTTTGAGCGACTTTGGTTGACAGAGTGAAGTGTCATGTCTGGTGTGATGCCCATGGTCATCCATGAAAATTCAATTTTTCTTCCAAAAGTGATATTTAATGTATACTTAAACACTCAAAAATGTGTATTGGGGTGTTTTTGGGTACGAGAAAACCGAATATGACGTAAGTTTTGCGATACAAATAACTTTCGGCACACTTTTCATACAAAAATGTCAAAAAATTGAATTTATGTATGGAAGCCATGCCTGTATGATATCGTAATGAGCTGAAACTTTGCACAGGTTATTTTTATCACACAAAAATAATATTCCG
>NW_022198703.1:119686-157246 GCF_009176525.2 Contarinia nasturtii
TTTGCCCCTTAGGATTACCATATTGCTCACTGATTTAACGGCGTTCTCGAACAGCTTGACCTTGATGTCGATGGTCAGTATATTCATCATCTACATTAGATGAAAAAAACGTAAATAATAATTAATATAAATAATAACAATAAGAAATATTAATATAAATAATAATATTACCGTCCTCATCTTCCACCTGGAAATTCATCTCATCCACGTAAGCTTTTCCCTGATCTTCATTTACTTCATTTTTTAATTTATTCTCATTGGCAAGAATATCGTTTGGTTGCTGAATCACTTGTAAATCTTCATTGTTCACATTTGGAATGTCTATTGCATTGAATTTGTTATTTGATTTATTATTATCATCCCCGATCAAATCATTTGTATGGCTCAAAGCCTTTGCCATATGATCATTCTGTTCTTCATAATTACTGTCATTCTCTTCACGGGCTCCCAAATCTTCATTTTTTGAGTTCTTTTGAATAGCTTGGACTTTTTCTGATGAATGAATTATCTGTTCAATATTCGGTTGTTCGAATGGAATTGGAACGACTCCATTTGGAAATTTCATTTGATGTTCATTTCGAATGGTTTTTGATTTCGAAGATTTGTTAAATGAGATTATTTTGGATGAAGTAATAGAATTATTCACTAAAGACTCACTTGTCTTAAGTATTGAAGTAGTATTCTCGACTTTTTCATCTTTTGATTTTGTATTATTGTTGTATTTAATTGGTATAGAATATAATTTATTATTCACTGCAATCTGTGCATTAAAATTTTTTTCAACAACTGCTTCTTTCGTACTTCTGCTAGATGAACGCCAATCATGATCAAAATTATTGACGCTTTCCATATGTTTGGCATTTAACAATTCAAAATATTTCGTCTAAAATATAAAAATAGCAATGTTTATAACATTTAACAATTCAAAATATTTCGTCTAAAATATAAAAATAGCAATGTTTAGAAATTATCATATTACCTAGAGTTGATCGGAAGAGAAAAATGGAGAAAATGGAAATTAATCAATTAGTAATGGAACAGAATGGAAAATGAATCGAAGGAATGGATCATATCATATTACCTTCCAAATTTCAATATCCTTATCCTTTTCTTTACAGGAATTCTCTTCTAATTTATTCTGTAGACTTTTTATTTTATCGATTTTTTCTGATTTTTCTTTTGTGCATTCATCTTTAAAATCATCGTATTGATTTTTAAGGAGTTTGTAGTGTTGTTGCAAGGAATTTAACTTCGTATTTGATTCTTGTACTGTTCTCTCTTTTAGTTCATATTGCTTTTGTGATTGTTGCTCTGATTGCTCATACTGCAAACGCTCCACTCTTAATTTTTTTTGTAAATCTATCAATTTAGTCAAAGAATTCTTTATTTATTATCTATCTTACTATTGGTTTGTATAATTTGAAAGACTTCTTTTACCTGTAAGCTGTAAGTTTAGAGCATCTTGCTGGTACTCGCATCGTACTTCCATTTTTCTAAACAAAAAAAGAAATACGAATATTAATTTAGAAACAAGTTATAAAATAGTTGTAAATGTTCACAACCTTGCTTCGTCCAACTGAAGTTTAACAAAAACCATTGTCACCATCAAAACAAAAGCACCTAAGGCGATAAAAAGCCGACACCGGCCAGTTCTAGCAAATCGTGAACCAGTCATTCTTGTCATCCCGGCATAATCTTATGAATTATCTTTTTTTCGTGCGACTATTGCAAAAGTCTCGGGCTTAACGCTTTACTGATATGACTATCTATTAGGACAACATCTTTAATAAGACATTTGGGAAATCAAATGATTTTATTGTTATAGTATTTAGGTTTAGAAGCATTCATTTCTCGTTAATTTTTTTTCTACAGCAATTTTTCCAAATCACAAACAAAAATATTTTAGACCAATGACAAATAAATCAATTTTTTGACATGAACATTTCAATAATAAAGTATGATAATGTCAGAACTTTAATGAAAAGTACAAATGTCAACATTTTGTAATACATTTTCGTACTCGGTCATTTCTAATGCTTACCATTCAGGTTTGAAGGTTAAAGTAAGACTATTGTCTTAACACATCATTGTATTATACCTTGTGTTGAAGGAAATAACATTTATTCTAGAAAAAAGTTCAATCAAAATGAACGCCGTAAGTAGAGAAATATAATGTTTAGTAAATATAAAAAAGGTTCAAAAAATCCACAATCGTTTCATTACATTTAAGGAATTCCGATCAAAAGTGGAAGAGTCTTCAAGAACAGCTGAAGATTTCACTAAGTTATACTATGAAAGTTTGGACAAAAAACGACACGTAAATATTGCATTATTTGAAAAAAATAATGATCTAAAATTAAAACTTACTAATAATACTTAAACCTATAACAGCAAATGTCACGTTTGTATTTGGACAACGCAATCGCTATTTGGAATGGAAATGGAACAACTGGAAAAGAAAATATTCAAAAATTCTTCCAAGATCTTCCTATAACTGAACATACTATCACAACTCTTGATGCTCAACCAGTCATTGATGAAGCTCTTTCCAATCAAAAGACTTTATTGATTATGGTATCTATTTATGATATTGATACAATATATCTGTAAATCTTACATATAGATGAAACTTTAGTCGCTTAAGCAAAATTTATTGATGAAAACAGGATCGATTATAACTACCAAATCTTAAATTCAAGCAATTTTATTTGTTCAAACGATTTCAATGGCTTTACTCTTAAACTATAGATAACATAAATAATTTTTTTTGCTTTGCTTCATTAATATATCACCCATTTTTTCTAATTTCTTATTTAATCGCATTCTTTTTTCCGGGGTCAATTTAGGTATCTGGTATGTTTCGCATTCAAAACAATCAATCCAAACAATTTCAACAAACTTTCATTATTACCGCGCATGAAGAAAAATGGAAAATCGTGAGTGATTGCTTTCGAATTCAAGATGCGTTGAGTACCATAGACAAAAAATGAAATTAATGTATAAAAAAATAATCAATAAAATGAAATTTCGAGAATAAACTCAAACTATAGTCATTAAATGTGTAATGTTTTTAGTACATTCTAACGTTGAAAAATGAAACGTTTTGGCCCATTCTGGTGGTCATTTTCGTGTCAAATGGAACGGAGATTATATGCATAGTTTCCACGAATTCCAATGGAATGGATCCACTTGTTTCTTTCACTTCCAATAATATTTCATTTGACAGCATAATGTGAACAACCCAATACATTAAGTTTTGAATTGAAAATCCAAATCTTACGCTCAAATAAAAAAATAAACAATTTATTCGGAAAGAGATTTGCGTAATTTAATTTAAAACTCTGCAGAAGAACTCTTTTATACGTCATTTAATGCATTTAATTTTCTTTATTTGTGGAATTATTATTTTGAATTTTCGAAATGCAACTGACATCTTTCTGACATTTTTCGATTGGCGAAACCAAATCCAAAGATATTCATTTATATGTATTATAAATGTGCCTACATTGTGTGACAGTATTTTTAGTATAAACAACTATCGCACCAACCGATTTTGTTTACAATAAAACTTTGTTTTGTTTTCAACAGGATTTCTTGAGAATTATATGAGAGTGTTTGAAGCGTGGTTTGGGCGATCAATTGGTTTTATTGTCATTTCAAAAACGATTTTATGTGTTTGGAATGCTGTTTCCTGTGGAATAGATATATTCACAGTTGGTTTTGTGACTGTCTTTGTTTTAATTTCGAAATAACAGAGTGTTGATAAAATTAACTGTGAATATTCCAACAACATTTAATAATACAGCAAAATATTTGATGTCACATTGGAAATAAATTTCATCATTCGATTTAGAATACAGAGTCACTTTGTTGAGGTAAGAGGTGATATTTATAATGCGTTCTTCATTACTGTTTCATTTAATTTGTGATAGAAGTGTTTATATCTTATTGTGTTTGTGATCTATGCAATATTTGGTGTATTTTTTTCTTTAATTTTTGTACAATAGATCTGTCAAGATGAGAAGAAAGAGAGCCAAGAATGGGCGCAGTACGTCGTTGAAGATGACTCTAAATCAAGTGCTGCGGGAAGAGTAACGTGCACCATTCATCGATCAGGTCACATCTGGTGCCTTTCGGCCACAATGATTACGACTCTGGCGTCATTACTATTTTTGTTCAAAGCAAACAAAGCCTTTGACGATGAAAATGTTCGATTTTTTAAAGGTGAATCCGATGAATACACGAATGATCAATTCAATAAATACGTGAATGGTGTAATTGGTAAATGTTTCATTTCGGTATTACAAGAATATTACCACAAATTACCGCTTGCATTTCGACGAACTGTGGAGCAAGCATGTCCTGATTTTCTTCGTCCTGAAAATTGGCCAGCTCGCGAGGGCATGGGGAACGCATTCAACCATCTCATCACTCAGTACATAACAAACGTGAAAAATACGTAGGCGACTATTTAAGTTTCTTCAATATGTATGTTTTAGTATTGCCCGATGCAAACCATTGTCATATTCGTTAAGTTTAACATTTTGTAGCATAAACGTTCTCAGAACGTTTTGTCATTCGATCGTTATTTGTATTGTTTACCGTAACATGTAAATTGCGTCTCAGCCAAAAAATGAATTTTACTCGTGAAAATTTTCGAGCGATTATTTTTTTCCACTTTCGATTGGGTGTATCACAACAACAGTGTTTTGATCAACTTCATTTGGCCTTTGGCGATGAAGTACCAAGTCTTCGGACAATTTATAATTGGTACAACGAATTCAAGCGCGGTCGCATATCGCTCATCGACGAGTTCCGCGAAGGTTGTACCAGAAAACATCGATGCTGTCAGAAATATGATAATGGAAGATCGTCATGTAACATATCACGAGATTGAGGCATCCCTGGGCATTAGTGCGACGAGCGTATTTAAGATTTTACATGAACATTTAGCTGTCAGAAAGATTTGCTCTCGTTGGATACCAGATAATTTGACAATCGCTCAAAAAAAGGCTCGTGTCGATTGGTGTAAACAAATGCTCAAGAAATTCAATCGTGGTGTTTCAAAATCCGTGTATTTTATCGTCACTGGTGGCGAATCATGGATCTACGCGTATGAGCCCGAAACTAAACAGCAGTCGACTGTATGGGTCTTTCAAAGTGAAGATAACCCAACAAAAGTTGTTCGAGCTCGAAGTGTTGCGAAGCAAATGGTCGCCTGTTTTTTCGCGATAAGTGGTCATGTGGCAACAGTTCCACTAGAGGCTCGTAAGACCGTCAATTCTGATTGGTACACCACCATTTGTTTGCCCGAAGTGTTTGGTGAAATAAGAAAAAACAACCGCCGTCGCAAAATAATTCTTCATCATGATAATGCGAGCTCTCACACATCTCATCAAACAGTCGATTATTTGACCGGTCAAAAGATCGATTTAATGGGTCATCCGCCGTACAGTCCTGATTTGGCACCCAACGATTTCTTTTTATTCCCGAGCGTGAAGAATAAACTGCGTGCTCAACGATTTTCATCGCCCGAAGAAGCAGTTGATGCGTTCAAAACACACGTTTTAGAGATATCACTTTCGGAGTGGCATGAATGCTATGACAAATGGTTCGAGCGAATGCAAAAGTGTATTGATCATGATGGCGAATATTTTGAAAAACAATAAAACCATTTTCGATGAAACCCCATTGTCTTATATATGTTTTTGAAAAAACTTAAATAGTGACCCTCGTAACATCAGAGTATGAGCAATGAGCATTCAGTCGCATCAAGAATTTTTTTACGCTAAATCGCTACGAACTGAATTTGAATCGACAAGGAAATCTCATCACTGAATTGGATATAAGACGTGCGACGAAGATCGTAATGTTCCAGAGTAGAGTCGAGAGAAACGCGAACATCGATCTTCTATTAAACGAAGCAGCAGGCATTGGATTGCCAATCAATGTACACCTCCAGAATCTCATTCGTGATCGCTGGTTCCAAACCATCCCAATATTTATAAACATTCAGCGACAAATTTTCGATTTTCACGCGAAATATGAAATGTTGAAACAACGCTGGTTCCAATATCGACGCGATCCAAACAATTATGTCATGCCGACCACTCCAATCCCGCCAAAAATAAAGAATTTCTTAGTAATTCCAGTCCACGATTTCGATATGAACATATCCGCATCGATATCCATCTTTTCTATTGGATTGCGAGCAAATTTGGAGCATTGAAATTGGCAAAAGGAAAACGCGGTCAGACAATAAATATTGAAAAAACTGAATACGATAGCAATCCAGCCACCTATTGGGATTTAATATTTGACCTGCCAAAAATGTCGAAACTTGGAAATGGTAAGGAATTCGATTTTGCTGTGGCAAACGATAGTGTGGCAGTTTCGTTATGTTTCGTGAAGCCTGAAAGCAATACACTGGAACTTGATAACAACACCATCAAAGAGAAGTACAATAATTTTGAGTAGTTCGTACATGGAACGCCACCGTTCGCAAACACGTTCGATCCGGCAACGAGGCAAGAAACAATAAATTCATTCTTTATTTATCATTTGTTTACTTCTATGATTTTTTGTTCGTAAATCTCAGGAAAACATCACAATTGATGGTCCAAAATACCATTTCAAAGCGAAATATGGCAAACGCAAGCGTAAATCCGATCAATGGACTGAATTGTTGCAAAAACAACGGGAGCTCGAATATAAACGCTATGCATTTTTTCCGAAAGGACGTTCACATTGGATGTGTTACATCGCTTATTATGTGAAAATTATGAATCCAGCTATGGCGGTGTACACAGCAAGAAAGTTTATTCGACTCCATCTCGATAAATACATCGAAGAGAATCAGGCCAGTGACAAAATCGCGGCGTCACTGACGAAAAAAAAGTCGGCGCTCGTTTTTATTGGTGCAGCTCAAATAGCTCCAAACTCACCAATTGGTATTAAAAAGGGATTACGATGCCCGGGATTACGACGACTATTGAACAGTTTCAAGAAGTTGGGAAATTGTATTGTACGATTGGTCGACGAATACAATACATCGCAAACTTGTGCAAAATGTTTCCGGCCATTCGATCGACGAACCAAAAGCGATCGATACAAAGTTTGTCAGCATTGTATTCCAAGTGAAGATGAGTCATCGCAATGGAATTTACCGAACGTGATTATCACCATGAAAAGCAACCGAGTGTACCAACAATTGCGTAAATATGCAGTTGATTTTTTTAATCGATTGAATGTAGCCAACCCAGATCATATTATAATGGATTCAGATGGTTTAGTGTCAAAACTTCAAGTATGTTTCAAAAACTGGCAACTAAACACTGGCATTTGGAAAGATGATCGAGCTCCATTTCAATTGAAAACTGTTCGGCACCGGGATATCGTTGCAGCCAAGAATATCATGTACAAAGGTGAAAAAATATCACTGAAATTAAAAATGTTTAAGAATGTTTTGGCTAACAATTTGTTGTTTACGATTTTGTTTTTAGGTCTTTGTACGGTGTTGGGATTGGACATTCATCCGCAACTATTGAGATCACAGAATCAAAATGCTGCCGTACAAAATCAAGCAGCTGACGATGGGGATTCCAGTGACGATGAGGACTACGTTTATGTTCTCGATGTTTCCGATGACGACCAGTTTTAATTACATGTAGCATTAAGATTTCTTTTTAAATAATATTATTGTAACGTTGATAAACAGTGATAAAAATTTAATTGATTTAGAAGTAAATTTATCAACAGTAAAACTGAGAATAGAGAATTATTTAAAGCAAAGCAGATAAATACAAAAATTTGTTATGGATTATAGAAATTTTAAGCAGTTGAAAAATTAATTTATGAAATTTATATTATTTACATGAAAGGAGCAATAATTTTACATTTTCTCTCTCAAAAATGCTTGATAAAAATCAAATTGTATTATATTATATATATTTAATTAAATTATTTTCAATAAACCACCAAGGCGAAGGAACGCTGTTCGGTGCAGTTATTATTATTATTATTATTATGTTTTGTTACTATGCTGGGCTTGAGTTTTGTGGCCTTGACCGAAGTACGGGCAGTTCGGTATATAAAATAACCCGTAGGTGAGTATCATTTATTGAACTGAACCGATAGTATATTGATGTTGATTCATACTTAGTAACTGAGTTTATTTTTTCTCTTTTTTCTTTCCATTGCGACGTTGAAAATGACTGAAACTACACTCAAATCCGACCCCAATATTGACCGTCAACATATGCCCGATAATGGATGAATTTGCCACAACAAATGTTTTTTGGGATAGACAAAAAATCAAAATGAAATAAATATCATTTATTATTAGAGTCAATATTCCAACTACAACTATACAAATTTTGAAATATGTAAACAAAAAATATAATAAAATGTAATTTTGACATATTTATTAAGTATATTTTGATTATTTTAAGTATTATAAGTATTTAAGTATTTTGTCAAGTAGACGCACAATCAAAGTTCTGACTTTTCGCACAATTAGCTACACGACATTGTATTCGTCACAAACTGGAGGAACACACAAATTTTATGTGCAAGGTATCGACGAAATAATAATCATATTCTAATAATTATCGACGTTTCGTGTAAAAATACAACATGTCTCACGTACCAGTGGAAACTGCTGAAGGTAATAATAAAAAAAACTGAAACTATCAAAAATTTGTCAAAAATTCAAACCTCTTTTATAAATTATTTTAGAGGATGCAGCAGATCTACAATTTCCAAAAGGTAATTATTATATTATTATTCGCAAATATTACGTTAATATTCAATTTTTTTTGCAATTATTACGTTATTATTCGCATTCATTCAGAAATCCACACAATAAATCTATGTAATGTTTGTTGCACGATGCTCAATGAACCATACATTGCATGCGCTGAATGTAAAAAAAAAAATGATTCGTCTTCATCAAGCCAATATAAAATTTGTCTTAAGTGCTTTGCAATTGGTGCTGAATCTCAAGCTCATCTCAGTAACCATTCTTATGTCATTATTCATAATGATGTGAACATTTTTTTGGATTGGCCGGCATACAAAGACATTTCTTTAATTGAACTGCTAAAACAATTTGGGTTTTCAAATTGGTCCGATATTAGTCGAAAAATTCAAACCTATAACGCAGAAGAATGTCGCGATCATTATATGCAAAACTACTTTGATGGAATTTTTTGGAAGACTTGCAAATTGACAAAGTATCCATACAGTAGTATTGAAATACCGTATTTATATCGAAATTCATTTGACCCGCCACGAATATCGAATATGGCGCAAACAAAGTTATTGGCCGATTATCAATTCGCTCGCAGTGAATTTAATACACAGTTTGACGTTTCGGCAGAGAGTATAGTTAGTATGGTTAGTGGTGAATGGAGCGAAGAATTTTCACATATTGGTGAAAGTTTAAATTGTGCTTTGGTTAATGCCTATAATAATAGACTAAGGTAAAATTTGCAATTATATGGAGAACCATATCAAACAATTCCCCAAAACTTATTATATATTTAAAATATTTAACAGAGAACGACATCGCCGTCATAAAATTGTTCGACAACATGGATTAATATTACCAAATCGAACAAAAAGTTGGTTGTCGAAATACACTAAAGCGATGAATTTAAAAAAATCCACTGACAATCAATTACACTCTGGTAAATTTGTTGCATTTATGCAACTAACATCTGGAATTGGTTTTGACCGCATTGTCGAAAGTCTGCAATATGAATATGATCTTAGAAAGTTTTTAAGCAAGTTAGTATATGTTATGATTTTTTTTTCGGTAATTGACGTTAGACATAACTCAAAATTTTTTACAAAACAATTTTGCAGACTATATGAATTAAGATCAAAAGGAATAACAACATGTCATGGTGGTAGATATTTTCAAAATTCAAAAGCCAATCGGATGTCTATGGCCAATATTAAGCCACATGCGGTATTAGATTGGAAACATATATCCATGAATAAGACAAATTCCCTTTCTGGAACTGAACAAATTATGAAACATTGCATGGATTTGAATCAGTTACCAAAGAAAAGGAGAAGTACACCCTTAAACATAATAGGTTTGAAACATTTCTTCAAAATGGGTGCTATATATATATAATATATGTTTGACAAATTATATTTACAAACATATTTTTATAGGTTTATCAAATTATGAGAAATTGACCAAAGATGAACAAGAACTTTGCAGTATAATACGTGTCATTCCTGATGCATATCTGATGTATAAAAAACTCCTATGTGCAGAAAATAATAAAATGGGCTATTTACGATTGGCTGATGCGCGAAGACTCATTAAAATTGATGTTAATAAAACACGTGTCATGTACGATTTCTTTGTCGAGCACGGATATATTAATAAACCATCTTAAAAAATAAAACAAAAATTACATTCTGTTTTAATTTTATCTTTACTTTTGAAGATAAACGTAACTTTTGCCATTATTCAATAGTCTCAGTACGAGGTATCTCTTCAATTCTGTTAGTTTTATTGACATTCAAATTAAGAAAAACATTTGCGAGAATGTTATGCAAGGAATTTCCAACCAATCTAAATCGGGAGTAAATTTACTCTTCGAACCTCGTCTTTTGTAATAATTATTACAATTTATGAATTTATTTGTTTTCAGAATTCGAAAACGCTGAAACTCTGTTAATTTCAGAAGTACACATGCTTCTTGACCATCGGAAGAAACAAAATGAATCTGCAGATGAAGAGCAAGAATTTTCAGAAGTATTTATGAAAACATATACTTACACTGACATTTTTCGAAAATTCAAGAACAAAGAAACAATAACAGCCGTTCGAAGGTAAACTATAAAATCATTAACACAGTGCAATATATTTTTAAGGGAGACCAAACTCTCAAATTGATCAAAATCAAATCGAATGATGTTACTGATGATTCATTTTCCATAAATCCTTAGTTTGTTGAATCAAAAAAAATTGCATAAATTTGAACTGGCTGCACTTGGAAATTTGTGCCCCGAGGCACCAGAGGAAGCGAAAGGTAGAAATTATTCAATTGATCTCCTTATATATTATTGCTCAACCTATTTCTTGTGAAGTTTGTTTATTTTTGTTTTCTTATTCAATTTTAAGCATTAATTCCATCGCTTGAAGGGCGCTTCGAAGACGAAGAGTTAAGACAAATTTTGGACGATATTGGCACAAAACGCAGTTTACAGTATTAATACCGAAATAATTGTCAAAATGAATTGAATTTTCTCAAAAAAATATCCAAATAAAATGTAGATGAACAGACCAATTTTAAAAAAAAGGCGATTTCTCTTTTATTTTTTATGTTTATTATTGCTGAAATTAATGTTTTTTATGATAAATATTTTGAAATTTACAGATATTAATGTATATGGAACTTTGTTGACTTCAATATTTGATTTTATGGAAACAGAAGAATACAATAAATTGGCAAAGAACCTAATTGTATGTTATTTCTATCCTAGGATAGAATAGAATATCCTAGGATATAGCTATAACATTTTTGTTTGTTCTTGTTTTTTGATTTCATAATATTTTTTATGTTTACAGTTCGAAATATTCGAATTTTTGGAATCAAAGAATGAAATGCCGTTTGATTATCACGTGAAACTGGTAAAATTGCAAAATGAGAAGAAAAATTTAACTGAGATACTTGATAACAACTTCAAATCAACAGAAACAAAGCGGACCATAATTAAACATAAAAGCGCTTCATTTGAAGTGACGGAAGATTTTTTTTACCTAAGATTATATCACACCATCGCTGCAATTTTTCATCATCCGGATAGTTATCAAATCGACAACAAAACATATACTCAAATTCTTGAGATGTGCTTGAAATCAAACGTAGCCTTTCAGTCTCTCAGCAACATTTCAGCTCATACAATTTTGAAATTTGGATTTTCTCCCCATATTAAGCAATTTTGGGACAAGTTTTTATTCGATATTAGATTTCGCGTTGGAACGGAAAACTTTTGTAAGATCTATTCAAGGGACCTATATTTTTTGGTGAAAATTTTATGTGATGCAAGTTTTGGTTCAACATTTCAAAATTCGGATTATATTATTCACTGTCTTCTGCGAAATTTGCGATTGAAGAGTATATTGAAATTTACTGTTATTGCTTCACATTTTGAAAAATTTAATCATTTGCTTGATAATCATTAATTTAAAGAAAAAAAAATAAAATAAATCAATCAATCAATTTATTTGAGTCCGCTTTATTTAATTTCATTTATGGTATATCTACAACTCAGTGTGAGAAGATGGAAATCTCTTTGATACTGCATTATACAAAGAATAGAATGCATACACTGCCACCGATAAAATAACACCAAGGGCTCCACAAAGTGCAATACTCAGAAAATTGGCATCAATTATGACAGCATTTCTTCTGGACTTATTAAAAAGAATTTCATCGACTGATGCACCTTTCGATCCTGCTGCAGCTTGCTTGTCTGCCATTAAACGTTTCATTGAGGCTAAACGTTCTTTTAGAGCTTCTACCGATTCAGATGAAATGTCTAATAACATAAAATTGATTTTTTATTATTTTCCAAAAAAAATCAATATTTATTAATAATTACCATCTTCTGCACCCATTTTTTCTTTCAAATACAAATTATTACGCACAACTCCCAGAATGTTAAAAATACAGTATAAAGGATAATATGATAGACAATAAAATTTGAATCTCACCACCTTATCCTTATCCGCGTATCCTGAAATATACATATGTACAACAATCAGGTACATATGTACATTGTTGAATTTCTTTACTTATGTTTGATGTTTGTTCGAATATTTTTTGCAATATATACTGGCTTTGTTTGATTTCCATCCACAAAATTGAACTCACCAAAAATTACAAATTCACCAATTTGACTAATATTAACCAAACATACGCTAACGCACACAAACTTAACTTCAACACAGACATTTTTTAAATCAAAAGTTGTGAATACACGTACATATAATTTTTAAGTAGAAAATATTGTTCATTTTTCTTCATTATAATGACATCTTTTTTATTTAAATAATGTCTTTTTATCGAAAATCACAATTTAAAAAAATAAAATAAACAAAATACACGTATACGTGACATTTATATCTATGTATTCTTTTCTATGTATTGAATTCAAGTGATACTGCTGCCACCGCCGGCATAAGTATGTTTTACGCATGTATAGTTGAGGATTGAAGAGAGACAAAAAATCGAAACGAAAAGAAACAGAGAATAATATCACCTTAGTAGAGCTGGTAACCATTGTCAATACAAAGAATTTTTTGACATGAGCATATTAAATGCATAAACGCGCTTTTCTATGGTAAAATTGGCAAAACTAAATATCAATTGTATTTGCGTATATGCCGCCATTATATTGACTTTTTCATTGAAAATAGTGAATCGCATTGTTGAGTTCTTGTGTACATTTATATGCTTTAAAAAGGCGTGTATTTTTACATTTTTGACAAAATAAATTTACTGTGAATCATAGAATTTCGAGTTTTCATCAGTTGTGTCGTGTAGTTTTGTGAATAAAATTTTAGTGACTTAAATTCAATAGGTAGAATCTATTGCATCCATACCTAACTGAAAAAAATATTAAACTATAAAACAATATGGAAAATGGTTCCAATAATTCAGGACCACCAATGAGAGGTGGATTTCGTGGTCGTGGGGGTAAAGTTCAATTTATATGAATATAAATATATAATATATTAGTATATTTCTCAATTTTAAATTTCGTTTAGGTATGCCGCGTGGAAGTTTCGATGGTCGTGGCAGGTAAATCTTCATTTACAATAATATAGAAAAAGCCACTCATAAATAAAATACGCATTTTCAGAGGCCGTGGAATGGGCAGAGGTGGTGGACCGATGGGTTCGATGCCTAGAGGATTCAATGGGCCACCAGCTTTGAGACGTGGATTAATGCGTGGTATTATGAGTCGAGGAATGAATTTTAGGTAAACTATAACTCTATTGAAAATATCGAGAGGAGAGTATGTTTTTATTCAGACCTTACTCAGCTTTAAGCGCTGAATAACATACTCTCTTCTCGATATATTCAATAGAACTATCCTTCTTTTAAAAATTTATAAGTATACTTTTCATCTAAATTAAAGAGGTGGGCCGTCCAGAGGAAATCCGGGACGTGGTGGAAGACCAATGAATTATAACTATCAGAACCAAAGGTAACGCAAAAAATGTGAACAGTTGAATGAAAATTTTACGTTTAACTCTTGATTTTCAATTTTAGCACAAACATAGGACCACCTTCAAATGATGTCGCTCAAAAGCCTGAGGCATCATCCAATACTCCAAATCCCAGTTCACAACAGACATCAAAACCAACTCAAAATAATTCGCATTCTTCAGCAAATGATCAGAGCAACACAGCACCAATCAATCAATCTGGACCACCTACATCTAAAGGTAGGAAGTGTTTCATATTACTTTAAAATAATACTAAGACAAAAAAAAAATAATTTCAAGTAATTGGAAATTCGATTCGAGGTGGAAGAGGAGGTGGCATGTCACAACGTCGTGGAGGAAGCAGCTATAATCCCAATATAAATGTCACTGGAAATGATATACAACAAGGTAAATTAACTTTTGACCAAGTTTATAGGAAAAAAGCCATTATAAAATATAAAAAAGTATCATCAAATTACGTCCGGAGATACGACAATTGTGTAAAACAAAAAAGCCGACGAAAACTTAGAGTCTTATCAATTAAACATGCCTAAAAATTCTTGTTCGTTTGAAATAATATCACAGTCTTAGTTGGAAAAAACGACAGCGACGCATATTTTCCGCTATTCTGTAAATTGATGTATCTCTTAATCGATTTTTGTGAAAATTGGTATTTGAGGATATTTTGGTACAAGAAAACCGAATCTGAAAACTTTTGCGATACAATGGAAATCTCTCCGTACAAAAATTCAAAAATTCATTCATCTTAAAATATAAAATTGTGTCAACAGCCGATCAATTAAGTTGAATAAATTATGATTTTCGTCTCAAAAATTTATTACCTTTTCACCTTTTTGTGCTTTCTTCCAATATATCAAAGCAAATTCCTTTAATATGTTGGGAAAAACACAAAAGTCATGTATTTTGAAAATCATATTATTTTAAAATGAGTCAGTGAAATGATGACACAATCAAATATTTTAAGATGGCTACGTCTCATTTATGTTATTTCTTGTGCGAATATTCAATTTTTTCTATATCCAGTGATTTTTTCGTATCTTTTTTGAGGGAAATGTATCCAAATTTCATCGCATCGCAAAATGAATCTGACAACTGCCACTACTGTGAATAATAACTTAGTATATATTTGTATATTCAGAACGTTACAGACGTGTGTAAGGGGAAAGTATTGCAATGGGTCAAAATTTACGAAACCTCAAAAACATGTTTTCTAGACTTTTTGAGGTCAGAGAACCCGAATCAGGCCGTTTTGAGCATGATTGTTGTGGGTCTGTTCCACGTCGTACGTCGTACGTTGTCCTCTGTACGCCAAATTTGTCCATCGATTATCACACCACCCAGGAAAGTTATTTAAAATCTGACTTCACAGGATGATTGGGGGTCGCGAGGAATAGGAATCATTAGCTTTTGAGCGACTTTGGTTGATGGATAAAAATTTCATGCCTGGAGTGATACCTATGGAAAAGAGTCCAATTTTCGTCCAAAAGTCAAACTTTATATAGACTTAAACACTCAAAAATATGTACTGACACGATAAAATCGAATTCGACGTTAATTTTGAGATACAATTAAGTTTTAACAGAGTTTTTTTGAAAAAATCGTGAAAAATTTAATTTTTGTATGGGAGCCATGCTTTTACGCTACCGTAATGATGTGAAACTTTGCACAGACTATTTTTTACACAAAAAAATAACATTCTGAAAGTTTGATGAGATTTCAATCAAAATTAGGGATACCTCCCATACAAAAATTTCAATTTTTGGTTCAAAAACGATTATTTTGTATGGGAGGTACTCATAATTTTCGTTGAAATTTCTCCAAACTTTTCGAATGTTATTTTTTTGTGAAAAAAATAATCTGTGCAAAGTTTCACGTGCTTACGATATTCTGCTATTAAATCAAAGAATATTTCGATGCCGAACACATTTTTTGGCCTCAAACTTAATGCCGCTTGAAAGGCTTGAAAATACGAACAAATATTATTTTGAACTAGCTTAATAGAATACGCATCTACCACCGTGCGGAATACTTCGTCTTACTTTTGTAAGACTCTTTATTTTACTTTTAGTTCATACTGACGCAATGAAGCAACGTTCAGAATTTACAAATGTATAATAAGTTTATAATCAAAAAAACACAGAAAAAATATCTACCAACTATTTTCGTCACAAAATAAATCAGAAATTTTTTGTTTCGTCAATCGTTCTTCAATAGAGGCTATTTATTTGATATCAATAGTTTTGTGAGCGCTATTTTCCATCTTTGAATCTTTTTCAAATACAATGAAAATATGGATTTTTAGGTTATTTTTGGATCAAAATGATATAAATTATGTTTTATAATGAGGATATATGCACATTTTTTTATCTTTGACTTAGGACTTGAATTGATGAACTTTTCAAAAGAACATATGCAGTCTTTTTCGAGATAATGTCTGTTATGTGTCCAGACGCTCACATTTTAGTTTTTGGCCAATTTGGCCATCGCAAGTTGAAATTTTTAAGCTGAAATTGGCACCATTCGATAGTTTACTTCTAGACCTTTACAATGGTATTCCAATGTCCTTGGTATGTCAAGTTGAGGCGCCACAGTGACTGCATGAAAAAATGGCAGTTTTTGCCCACATTTTCACTATTTTGGAAAAAAGAATTTTCCTGGATATGAGCTATACGGCATTTTATAGCTCAGACCAAAAATCGATGAAATTTACAAAAAAAAACTATTGAACCGTTCTTGCGAGAAAAGACGGTCAATTTTTGGTTTTTGACCAATTTGGCCACCTCTACATGAAATTTTTAGGTCGCAGTTCACCACCAGAGTTTACTTTAAGACCTTTCCAACAAATGCGTAGTTTTACTTTTCATCACATACCTAGTGTGTAAGGTAAAGCATTGGAATCGGTCGAAAAATTAAGACTCATAAAAAATCAACGAATCTAGCGTTTTTTCGATGTCCGAATGTATGTGCGTACCCTGTACCCTGTACGCAAAAATTTGTTAACACGCTAACTTTCAAACAAGAAAAGTAATTCAAAATCTGACTTCTCAGGATGATTAGAGGTGCCGAGGAATAGAAACCATTAGATTTTGAGCGACTTTGGTTGATAGAGTGAAGTGTCATGTCTGGTTTGATGCCAATGAGCATCCATGGGGAAAATTCAATTTTTTTCCAAAAGTCTTCAGGAGTCGACGACATCATTTGGCGCCATCTATGGCCATTAGAGTGGTTCAATTTTGACATTTTTTCAAGAATCAAAAATCCTACCCCTATAACCTCTGTAGGAAGGTCATAGAAACATGACTATATCAACGAATTCGAAAAAAAAATTATATAGTAGGACCCAGAAGTATGTTTATTTTTTATAAATGGGATGGAAAGTTGGCATTTTTCTTAAAAAACGCAAATTTTTCATAATTTTATCGATTATGCGACCATGTTCATAGATCAGTTCGACTTAAATGCTTTTCTGACCCTTCAAATTGATTTTAATCAATATTTATAATGGTTTGGCATGGCATACAATCCATTAGAATGCATTTAAAACGATTTAAAATTATGTTGTACTCGGCTAATTCGTCGATAAAATGCTTAAGAGTTGAAAAGTAACTTGAGTGCATGGCCATTTTTCGATCCTTAAATGTTGTCGAATCAGTGCGAAACTACTTTCATTCGATTCCTCGTTGAAAATTAGGTGGGAAATGTGGTATATGCATTGTTGATCGGATGGTCTATGTGTTGGATGTAAAGAGTGAATTCAGATAAACTATTTAGAAACACTAAAACACATCTTTTCGATTTAATGAATCTTTTTAGACTGACAATATATTTATTGTATTCTATGATTTTATACTTGATATTTTAATCTAAGTGAACTTGATTATTCTCAATACTATCCATGAAATATGGTACGTCTTCCGTACCAATCATGATCCTTCGCTGAAAATCGCTGAAAATAGCATTTTTGATAAACATGATTATCTCATATGGGAAATTATGAGAAATCTGTAAAGAAAAAAACATTCTGACGGTTGGATGGTCCTGTTCTATAACTGGCCGCTTGCTTGCCCTAGTAATTTTGAGTTTTTGTATGGTTTCCAAGCGATTTTTTCAATTTTTCGAGGGAAAAAAATCGGTACTACTCAAGTTCACACAGTTGACTCGTTGGATATCGATGCTATTTTCATGATAAACCATTGCATCATTTGCTAGGGGGTAGGCACTTGTGTTCGTAATCTCCGAATAGTGATGTGAATATCATATTTGTATTAGTATACATGTTCGCTGTGCGAAATTTCTTCGACTTCGTGTAGTTCAATACGTTTGTATTCCGCCATCTTGGAATCACGGAAATCTAAGAAAATAACAATTGACTAAAAAAAATGATAAAAAGAAAAGTGTACATTTTTGCTGCCTTTATAGCATAATATTAAAATATATCAAAATTCACATGGTTTTATAAATCACTCGAATACAATACATAAACAGATATTGAAAAAAAAAACAATATTATGTAAAATAAATATTTATCCGCACTTATGTTGGAATTAAATTGATTCTATTTGTGTTCACAGGATCTAATCCCCCGTCAAAACCTTTTTATCGTGGAGGTTTATCTCGAGGTCGTGGGGGATTTCAGCAAGGTCCGACCAGACCGAATGGTCCAATGCATGGATCTAATCATCAGCCAGGAATGATGCAGCCTGGAAGTGAGTTTTCTCGTTTCAAATTTTTCATTCAAATTTTTATATTTCTATTTCTAAATTTATTTTCAAAAACCTACGTATTTTTAATTTTGTTAATTACGATAACTTTTCAATAGTTCCACTCAAAAGAGGACCTCCCATTGGATTACCAGGACCGAAACGAGGTAAGCCATATGTTTTAGAAATGATTTGTTGCAATATTAATATATGATTTGTTACAATTGAAAGTCCGAGAATGAAAGCGAGACTTCTGTTCACAACTTATTGAAATGTAACACCACCATACAAACAGTGCTGACTGTCAGCATATTTTGTATGGCGGTGTTACATTTCAATAAGTTGTGAATAGAAGTCTCGCTTTCATTCTCGGGCAATCAATTGTTAATAAAAATGATTTGTTACAATAATAATATTCTTTTATAACAATGAATTCTGAACTAATATAATAAATATCGTTGGTTATTTAATTATTTTTCCAATATTTTTTCTGCTATATTTTGCAAATTAAATTGTGTGAATGGAAAAAAGCATTTTTATTGCATTTTGTTAACATTATTTCCAGGTCGCTATGAACAAACGCCATCACATCGTTTACAAAAATATCCAATGCAAGGGCCACAAGGTCCTACCCCACCGCAATTACAAGGTCCTCCAAATCATCAGCAACCACAATCGCAGCCAAACTATAGTAATAACTACCCCAATTCGATACCCCCAATGCAACATCAACCAAACAACTACTATGGACCACAAGGTAAATTATATTTATAATATTTGGTGTTCAGAGTATTTCAATCTCACTTGATCTTTCGTTTTTCTTCAATTTGAAATATATTAAATTTAATGAAGGTTTAAGAACTGAAGCAGACAAAGTTTTCAATAAAAATGTTTTCTAATGTTAAAGAGAATGTCTTACATCCGTGAGATGGCCTTTTCCGCACTCTAATCCACGGCACGCATTTATTACATATTTTTCATACAAAAATTACTAAAAACGTGAATTTTTTATGGAGGTCATTTCTCGTAAGGATGTGTAACTATGCACAGGTTATTTAATATTCTGAGAGTTTGAAGAAATTGCAATGCATATTAGGTATACCATTAGATATTATATATTTGGGTAAGAAAATAAGATTCTTGAGTTTTTTTTTTCAATTACTACGAACATTTATTGCATTTTGTTTTCGATTTTTGGCTTTTTGTTGAAAATTGTTGGTATCGCAAAAATAACATCAGATTCTATTTCCGCGTGAATACAAACTTAACTGAGCATTTAAATATTAGTCTATAATAAATACATGTTATGGATTTATAGTGTTAACAGGGTACGCACATACATAACTATGACGAGAAAACGGATGATTCGTGTTCTCTGGCCCCAAAAATATTGGGAAAATAAGTTTTTGAGTGTTCTTAGTTTTTCGCCCGATTCCAATACTTTAGCTTACACACTCGGTATGTGTGAAAAAGTAACTTTTTTGGTAAAATTGTTATGGTACTCTGTTAAGTTAATATTTCATTCTATATGTTTATGATCAATTGTTGATTGTGGGAAATAACGACAACATTTTTACAACAATTATTATTGAACTTTCAGGCAATGGTGGGTATGATCAAATGGGTCAAATTCATGACTATTCGCAAAATTATGTACCACCACCATCTCAATCTGCTTATAGTACTAATGGCTACTCACAATATCCTCAACAAAGCTACCCACAAACAAGTGAATATGACCAAAGTCAAGGATATTCTCAAGATTATAAGTAAGATACACAATGTGTAATAATACAGTTTTATTCATGCTAATAAAAAATGTTCATTTTTACAATTTAAAGTACAACATCATACCAACAAGATGCACGTTATCCAACTGGCTATACACAGTCGGACTACAATACAACCAACTATGGAACATCTACAGATTATAATACTTCGACTTCTGACTACTCACAAGCTGGAACATATGATAACAGATCATACAGTGGATATGGTGAGTTTTCATACATTATTTTTCAAAAGTAGATATTTAGTAGTAAATATATATATAACCCCCTTCCTTATATCGATTACGACATTGAAAAATATTTAATTCGTGTTCAGGTCACAATAGGAGACCAAATCACTATAAAAATCAAGTATTCGCATAAAAATTGAAAAAAAATTCTTCACCCTGATATGTAACTAATCAAATTATAGGCATACTGATGATTTAAATATACCTGAAATATTTGGATAAGAGAAAAATATACATTTTGCTATCAAAAATTTAACACAATATTTAAAACTGAGATTGTTTGGTTAATAATGAAGGGTTTTCCATAATTATGAAAAAAATCGTGTTATGCTCATAAGCAAGAATTTGTTATTGATAATTCATTATTTATTATTCGTTCAATAACTTTATATATTTAGATATTTTTTTGGATAGAGAAATATTTCATAATTTATATAGCGAAGAAAGTTGAACATAAATGCTAAAAAATTATACAGGTGCCAGTATTTATACGACGGTATATTTACGCCAAAAGACAATTTTAAATACTCAATAATAAAATATAAATTGAAGGCAAAAGTAAGACATTTGAAAAACAATGCATAAAGTATGAATTTACTGCGTCCTTTTCATAAATAGTAAAAAAACACACAATATAGCCTCTTTGAAATCGTTTATTATTTCAACGCTTGCCATAAGTTGATTAAGTGATTATGATTTTTTTGGCTGGTACATTACAAAAAAGTTAAATGCGGAATGGTTTAGTATTTAAAATTAAAACTGCGAGTATAATTTCATCAGCAGCTAGGTGGTAGATAAATTATTCTACTGTAGAATCGAATTTTATGAATCCACCATTCCACAAATAATGGAAATTTTTTTCACGCAATTCACGTGTATAACGAAAAAAAAAGAGTTGGTCCATTGATGTAACGTATATATGTTATTTACGGGTTTTACTATATCTATTTGGCACAAATACGGACTGTAGTGTTGAACAAACCTAGAGTTTTCGTTTGTATTATTGGGTTCAACGAAGATTCGAAAAAATCAAAGCCGGGCGAACAACAAACGTAGCAAAGACGTTAATAAATCCATTATTTTTTTGTATAAACAATCCGTTTGACGGATTCATTTCGAATCCACAAATCCAAGTGTCTTCCCCATAACAATATAGTTTTCAAATTAACAGGTTTAGAAATATAAAAGTGATTTTTCATTATGAATTATTTATTTTATAATTGTTTTTAACTACAAAAATTGCGTCCACTACTTTGTCCGGAAAAGTATTATCATCATTTTTAATTGATCAGAACTTTCACTAGTATTAAACCACATTAATAGGTTAGAATAAAAACTCGACTAAACAAAATATGCTCAAATAGAGTTGTTCCATTTTTTAAGACTCAAAATAAATACGGAAGACAACATCTGACGTTAAGCCTTGTTAAGAAATTGATAATATAGTCTTTCACTTTCAGCAATAATAGTGGACAGTCTATTTAATCTGTTCTTAGAGTAGATAATAACAATGGTTTTGGTAATAAATCAATACTTTTATTTATATTACAGTCTATGATAACCTAATTCTTAAAAGTCTATCTATAGAAGTTATTAGTCATTGTCTGTGATATTTTGCTTAGTTCTTAATTAAGAATTAAGACATTACAGTTTCTGATAAAGAAATATTTCATATGATCACGATCAAAGTTTTTAAAATAAAATCACAAAATATCATGCTATCATGCATAAAAACCAAAAACCGAAGATTTATAAAAAAAGATAAAAATTGATAAACAAAAAATTCGCACGAATCATGAAAAAAAGTTATTACATCTAAATTCAATATGTGATCATATACAGCTTCAAGTTCCTAAACATCTTTACATCTTTTTTTAATGCTAAAAAAAGAATATTGGAGAAATTACTCAAGAAATTTCTCGTTTGTGACTTATTAATTCAATATCTAAGATAACATGACAGATCTTTTCACTTGCATAAACGAAGATGTGTAAAATACTTACATAAAATATTTACGCGTGAAATTTGGTTTCGAAAGTTTAAGCATTCATTTAAAACTGAAATGAAAAAATATTACGCTGCAGCGTAAGTAAAAGAATAAGGCTAATTCTTTTTGGAAGGAGCCCTCCCAGTTAGAGGGATAATACTGTAGAACAGTAATATAATAGTGACCCAATTGTCACTAGGAACTTGTGAAAGACAATAACGAAGACAATCACATTTATTTTCGTCAATAATCGATCGTTATCAAAAAAGTTAAATATAATTCAAAACAGGAATATATATATCATCATTTATATTAAAAAGTAATGCATTTCTTATCTAACCACATTACAGATACAAACTATACAGGCTATACAGCCAAATCTGATGCATACCAAAGTCATGCGGGTTATTATTAAGATTGTGGAGATTTAAGTGTAAGAATATAAATGAATAAATGATACCTATTATGGTTAATAATCAAATATTATTCATTTTAACAAACATTAGACAAAATAATGTAATAAATAATGTCAGTAACACACAATGATAGCAAGACCATCTGATTGGACGTAAATATTTTCAATTAATTATTAACTTTTAATATTCACATAATATACTTATACATATTTCCTTCGAATTTCGATCCTTAAATTCAAAAAATACTTGACAAAACCAGTTTACGTCTAAAACAATCCGATAAAATATTGACTTTATCAATTTTTCAGGAGAAAAAATATTCGGAATTATTAAATACAAAAACATAAGTATTTATTTAAGCTAACCACGTACTGCATGCAAGGAACACATTTTGTATTTTTTTTTCTTGTTCGTTTCTATTTTATTCCTTGTATATGCAAATTTTAATGTGTAATTTATAATTTAATGAATATGATCAGTAATAATATAAATAAAAAAATTGTTGCCCTGGATTGCAATTTAACTTTATCTGGAATAAAATAAACCAACCGTGAATAATTAGCTTGAATTTTCGTTCAAATTTAGTACTGCTCTAATCTTATATTGTAAAATTTATAAAAAAAAAAATAAAGGAAATATTTTCATCAGAATCAAATTCACATATAACTCAATAGAAATGAACGAGTTTAATTAACGCTCATAAACTGATCCCAAAATATATAAAATCTTTAGTTTTTAAGTATAGGAAAAAAATATAAAATACATAATTTGAAAATACCTAATAAATTTTTGTGAACAAAAAAACACCCAAATGCCCAAATGACTTTCAATATCAAGTACGCAAAAACTGTTTCAAATATTTGTAGTTTCATAATTTTCAGACGACTCTTAAATAAAATGAAATGGTTCTTCAATTTCTAAAAGCCATTCACCCCATGAATACTAAAAAGAATAGTAAAAAATCAAAAAATCGTAGTTTACTTCACCATTGTTTGTGCAATTGGTATGAAAAAATAATGAAAACCAACTCTAAACACAAGAAATACTAGAAAAAATTTATGAATTATAAAAAAAAAACTATTGATTACCCTCAATCTCCATTCATAAGAATACTAATACAATGTTTGGTACATGGGGACGACGTGAAAAGTACGATTAAAAAACTTGACATCAGTACATAACTTTAAATGGTACAAATTCGCAATAGATGACGCTTATAAATCGACAAACACGCTTAGATTTTATTGGAAGAAAAATGAAATATATTGAAAAAATTTCAATTTTTTTAATTTAAATAAAAAAAATATTTGTATATGAGAAAATGGAGTACAAAGAGGATGAATTCAAAGCAACGTTCCATGAAGATTCACCATTGGCATTGTCATGTACAAGGTGTACAATAAAGGAAAAAGTAAGGCAATTGGAATGATGGTTTCAATAACCAACGACATTTTAAGAATGTTTTGCCGAGCGCTAGTCCGCATTTTGATGATTGTGATTGCCGCACTTGTTTTATTGAGTTTGAGAAGAGTTTTGCGGATTTTCAACGTGTTCGGAGGGGTCTTCGGCCGCCGGCCCAGCGCTGGCAATCCAGAAACCACTATTAGATGCCACAACAATCTCAGCTGTTAATTTTTCATCGATGGAAAACAAAAAAGGTAACTCAGAAATGAGTACTTCACACAATTTAAACGATGAAAAATATTCAAAACAGCTGGTTATCCATTCACAAAATGTAAATGGATTAAAAACAAAAATTCCGGAGTTTGTGGCGGAAATTCTAGTGCACCATTCGCAAATTTACATGCTGCGAGAGACTCATCTGAATGACGCCATCAATTCGAATGACTTGTTTCCGCAGATGTACGATGTATATCGTTGTGATCGGTCACCAAACACTGAGAGGGACCAAGTTCATCACAAGGAGAATGGAGGAGGAGTTTTGATCGCTGTTAACAACAAGCTAAAGTCGGTTTGCATTGGGACGGGTGACCTGTTCGGTGCGGAACAGATTTGGGTAAAAGTATCTGGACTAAAACGAAACATCATTTTGGTAGAATTATATATTCGGCCAGACTCAACACTCAAGGTATATGAAAACAACTTGAATGCCTTGAGAGAAATCGCATCAAAGTTAAGTATAAATGATGTTTTAGTAGTTTCCGGTGATTTTAATTTGCCCAAATTGATTTGGTTTGTTGACGAAGATGAGGACCCTGACATAGCAATAGCTATCAATGCAGCCAGTGAAAAAGAGAAGATAGTGCTGGATACTTGCTATGAACTGGGACTTCACCAGATTAACAAGAGCTGCAACCAAAATGGTCGTATGCTTGATTTAATCTGGACAAATGATGTAGAGCTATCTCAATGTTACATGAGTGAATATCATTTGGTAAATTTTGAGAAGCACCACAATGCAATCAATATTCGATATGATGAGCCTGTCATCAAAACTGTTGTAACAGAACAAACAATTAGAGATTACATAAATGCTGACTATAAACTAATAAATGAGTCACTCCTTGATGTTGACTGGGATAAGGAATTCGATGCAAATTCATTAGAATTAAGACTAAACAATTTCTATACAATTGTAAAGTCAACAATCGAAACTCATGTCCAGTTAAAAACAAAAGTCATCAGGAAGCAACCGATATGGTTTAACAAGCCACTAATCGAGTTGAAAAACAAATTCAGCAAAGCTCATCGGATTAAAAAAAAGGTCAACACAATTGATTCAGTAGAAAATTTTAAACAATTAAGAAGAGAATATAAACGCAGTGCACGGTCAGCACTCAAGGATTACAGAATTGAGATGGAGAATCTAATAGACGAAGATCCAAAGAAGTTTTTCAGACATGTGAATAACATAAAATTGAAAAGTGATGATCTGCCGCATGAGATGTCTTATCTGGATATGAGGGCAGATGACCAGTCTACAATCGCTGGTTTCTTTGCAAAGCACTTTGCCTCAGCCTACAGCTCTTTGATGGGAGATCTACGATATGACAACACGGAGATTGAAAATATTCGCGACATTTGTGCTGAAATATCACCGATTCAAATAACTGAGGAGCTTGTTGGACAACAAATTGACATGCTTCCGGATGATCTAGTCAGTGGTCCCGATGAAATACCAAATAAATTTATAAAGCATTGTTTGGTTTCATTGCGGGGGCCAATCACAACATTGTTAAAAGAATCTCTTGAAACATGCACTGTACCACAGATTTGGAGAACGTCTTTTGTCAGACCGGTTTACAAAAACGGTGACAGAAACAAGATTCAAAATTACCGTGGTGTCGCTCTTCAGTGTATAGTGTCAAAAATTCTTGATTCGATCGTCACGAACCATCTCAATCAATATCTTAAGAACATAGTACACGAAAGTCAGCATGGGTTCATCAAAAATAGGTCAACGATAACGAACTTGGCAGAATTTACATCGAATACGATAATCAACATGGGAAAGGGACATCAAACAGACACCATATATTTGGACATCGCAAAGGCTTTTGATTCTGTGAATATAAAATTACTTATTCAAAAGCTAAACATCATGGGATTGAATACACAGCTGTTAAAATGGATCGAATCGTATTTGTCTGGACGCAGACAAATAGTAAAGATATCAGATACCAAATCAGACCCAATCGAAGTAACTTCTGGTACTGGTCAAGGTTATCCCATTGGCGCAACTTTGTTCATCATGTTTGTGATAGATCTACCTTTCGTCGTGACCAAATCTTGCATTCTTTCATTCGCTGATGATACCAAGATTTCAAAATGTATAAAATCAGAAGATGACTGCATTCATCTTCAAAGGGATTTGGATCGTGTGGCAAATTACTATGAACGCAATTTATTAAAGTTGAACGTTAACAAAACAAAAATAATATCATATCATCGTGGATCACTGAAATATGAATATAATTACAACGTAGATGGCGTGCAAATTGAAAGAGTTGAAATAATGAAGGAATTGGGAGTATTGCTTGATGTGAAGATGAATTTCAAATCACACATCGAGCATGTTGTTGCAAAGGCAAAATCAAGATTTGCTTGGGTAAAATTCAACAGCAGGGATTTTGTCGACCCATGGACACTAAAACGCCTTTACTTTGCATTTATTTTACCGATTATTGAGTATGGATCAGAAATATGGAATCTACACAACGACAATATGTGCAAAAGAATAGAGTCAATACAAAAACAATTCTTATTGTATGCTCTAAGGAGAATGGAGAGACGCAAGATGGCGTAAAGTCAACTTATGTTTCAAACAGTATGAATTATTATGATTCAGCACATGACACCAGAGCAACACCACTATTTGATTTACCAATTAGGAGAACTGATTACACAAAATATGAGCCAATAAATTATATGCTTACATCATTCAACGATTATTATGCCAAAAAATTGCAAAACAGTGATAAAAGTTTGATTGATTTAGAAGTAAATTTATCAACAGTTAAACAAAGAATAGAAAATTATTTAAAGCAAAACAGATAAATACAAAATGTTTGTTATGGATTAGTAGTTGCAAAATTAATTTATGAATATTATATTATTTACATATAAGGAGAGAAGCAATAATTTTTCAGTTACACTCTCAAAAATGCTTGATAAAAATTAAATTATATCATATTATATTTATTTAATCAAAATATTTTCAATAAACCACCAAGGCGGAGGAACGCTGTTCGGTGCAGTTATTATTATTATTATTATTATAATTATTATTAAATGTGTGATTCCTAGTGTTTCTCTGAATATAATTCTTTTAAAGTACTATAGAAAATATCAAATTTGATATTTGTCGTTTCGAAATGTCAAAAAATGTTGGTTTACTTTCAAAATGCACAGATGTTTTCAAGAAGAAATTAGTTATAATTATAATTTTATAGAAAATTTTAAAGCACTCAATTTATTTCATCATATATGATATTTCAGTATGCCATACTGACTGTCGACAAGATACACACGCAACGGTGTTGAGTATAGTGCACATCATTGTTTAAATTCTCAAATTAATTACTTTGAAAATATTTGGTATTTTTCATTTTCTGCCAATACTTTATTAGACTTTCTAAGCGTGTTTGTCGATTTATAAGTCTATTGCGAATTTGTACCATTTTTAGTTATGAGGGACTGGCGCTGATGTCAAGTTTTTTCACGTCCCATGGTTTGGTAGGGTGATTGACTTTTTCTAAAAAAATGTAGGTATCAAAGCCTAAAGCTCAGAGTAGTTGTATAAACATGAGTAACAAAAATAGCAACGAATATCATGGCATTTCAAATCACACATTGAGCATGTCACGGCTAAAGCCAAATCAAGACTGGCTTGGTTAAAGTTCTACGGCAAGGATTTCGTCGATCCATGGACAATTAAACGCCTTTATTTTACATTTGTATTACCAATCATCGAATATGGATCGGAAATATGGAATCCACACTACGACAATATGTGCAAAAGAATAGAGTCAATACAAAAACAATTTTTACTTTATGCGCTAAGGAGAATGAACTGGGATAGCTATAGACTTCCAAAATATGAGCATAGACTGCTATTTCTACAAATGATTACGCTGGAGGAAAGACGCAAGATGGCGCAAGTGTCTTTCATCTTCAAAATTATTAATGGAGATATGAAGTCAACTCATATATCAAACAGTTTAAATTATTATAATTCAGCGCATAATACCCGTGCAATACCGCTTTTTAATATTCCAGTTAGAGGAAGTGATTACACAAAATATGAACCAATTAATTATATGCTTATTACATTCAATGATTATTATACAAAGAAAACACCAAATTGTGATACTAAGTTGATTGATTTAGAAGTAAATTTATCGACGGTAAAGCTTAGAATTGAGAAATATTTGAAAGAAAATAGATGAATTGTAAACATAAATGAAATCTTTTTATAAAAATTATTATTCAAAAATGCTTGATGCAAGAATTTAATCATATTGTATTTATTTAAATTATTTTGAATAAACCACCAAGGCGAAGGAACGCTGTTCGGTGCAGTTATTATTATTATGATCGGGCAGTGTCCACTGATTACTGAGCCAGCATGTCTGAGTTTTTTTAAAACCGCATGATTGAAATTTGTCAATATTGAATAAAAAAGGAAAAGTTTGTTCGGAGACCTCTTCAATTTTCATAGAAAGGACTCAAAATCTACCTGTAATTGGAGAAATTTCTAAAGATTTTCAACATTTTGTGATTATTTGAATTCCAAAAGAGTGTGTCAAACATAAGTCCCACCGCCGGGTGGTTTTGTTGTCTTTTTTCTGTCCTTTCTTTCTTTTTTGCATTTCCTGCATCTACGATTGATTGATGTCATACTGTCTTTGGTCAAAGACAATTTTCTTTCAAGCGGTAATTTAAAAAAATTCAGACCTTCCCGGGGTCTAATTGAACACGGCTAAGTAATCAGTAGACACTGCCTATTTAAAAATTCAAATTTGTTGACTTTTGAAATTCTTTTATTACTTTTCCGCACACACCTAGTGGTAAAGTATTGGAGTCGGTCGAAAAGTTAGCAACCTCAAAAAACATGTTTCTGGGTGTTTTAGGGGTTACAGCTTGACAAAATTGATATGTTATTAACGGTCAATAATATTAGCGGTTATTAATATATCATCATTTTTCCGAAAATATCGTGAAAAAGTTACCTTTTTTCCATCAACCAAAAAGTGAAGTATTTTTAATATGAAGTTTTCATACATGAATTCAGTGTGGAATTCCCAAATTGATAATATTATATCTTATTAATTCAAAACATATTTTCTAGAAATTAATAAGATTATTAAAAAATTATTAAAATATGTTATTAATATGTTGGCGGCATACGAGGGGTCCGAGGGGTCTGATCTAGCCAATCTAGCGTTTTTTCGATGTATGTGCGTGGTACCCTGTACCCTGTACGCAAAAATTTGTTGACACGATAACTTTCAAACAAGAAAAGTAATTCAAAATCTGACTTCACAGGATGATTGGGGGTGCCGAGGAATAGAAACCATTAGATTTTCAGCGACTTTGGTTGATAGAGTGACGTATCATGTCTGGAATGATGCCCAAAGGAAAAATTCAATTTTTAATCCAAAATCGATATTAAATGTATACTTAAACACTCAAAATTATGTATTGGGGGGTTTCTGGGTACGAAAAAACCGAATATGACGTTAGTTTCGCGATACAAATATATTTCGACACAATGTTCATACAAAAATTTAAAAAAAATTGAATTTTTGTATGAAAGCCATGCCTGTATAATATCGTAATGATATGAAACTTTGCACAGGTTATTTTTATCACACAAAAATAACATTCTGAGAGTTTGAAGAAATTTTAATGCATATTAGGGGTACCTCCCGAACAAAATTTTGGAGTTTTTGCTCATAAACGAAATTTTTTTATGGAAGGTATTGAAGGCTCAATTGTATTGAAATTTCTTCAAATTTGCTGAGATTATGTTGTTTGGCAAGAAAATTAGATTTACAAGTTCTCACTGTAATTAAATTTCTGTAACTACACATTTTGGGAAAAATCCAATAAATTTCCAATCAACAAACCGCAATAAATGTTTGTTTGAAGTAATTTAATCGCCATAAAAACTTATGAATCTTATTTTCTTGCCAAAATACACAATATCACCCATACAAAATTTTGGATGTTTTGCTCGAAAACGAAAATTTTGTGTGGAAGTACCCCTAAATTGTATTAAAATGTCTTCAAACTTTCAGAATGTTACTTTTGTGTGAAAAACATACCCTGTGCAAAGTTTCACGTCATTACGATATTATTGAAAAATGTATCAGAAATTATTTGTATCGCAAAAATAATGTCAGATTCAGTTTTCTCATGAATTCATATTTTCGATTCATTTTTAATTACAGAAAACTAGGACCATTTTTTAAAAAAATCGAGGACACTATGCAAAAAATTTCCGCTCGCCACCTTTATTCTCATTTCTTTTTCAGTTACATAAAAAATTTCTAATGTTATGAGCAGTCAATAGTTTTTGAGTGTATACAAACGAGAGAGATGATAAAAATAATGCACAACATGTAGAAAACAAATATCGCATTCAGCACACGAATTAAATAGCGTCTATGAAATTGCAGCCGCTATATCCATAGCTGAATACTGGTTATGAGATATGTTGTCTATCAATAAATGTCTTAATATTGCTGATATTATTGATAAGTTTACAGAAAAAGATTGGAGAATCGAATTATAGATAACATAATATCTAATAACATTATAAATTAGCCATGTAATTGAAGAAGAAATTGGAATAAAGTGGCGAGCGAAGCTAGCCGGATTTTTTTGCATAGTGTCCTCGATTTTTTTTAAAATTGTCCTCTCTTAAGTAAGAATTGTTCTCGAAAATCACAGAGAATCGATTACTGATTATGAAGAATTATAAAAAGACTCATCAAAAATGGAAAAATCTAAAGCAGAAAATTATTAGAAAACATCAAAAAAATGGAAAAAAAAAATCGAGAACGGTGAATAACAAACATACATAGCAGTAAGATAAGAACGATAAACGATAACGATACGAATGAATATTCTCAAATGAACATTACAATATAATATGTATGTTATTAAAAAGACCCAATCGAATTAAATTACCACGCTTTATATGCGTATTAATAGTGCAGCCAACTATAGTAAAAACTAACATTGGACACCATTTTTTAAGCAAAGTTCTAGTTGAAAACAAAAAAAATCTCTTCCTTGCAGTAAATGAAGTTTACGTTGGTTGTGATAATTCAAATAATTACTTTCATAAAATGTCATACACAAGACATATCGCACAATTTAAGACCATAAACATTTACATATAACATATATTATATAAAATATTTTGGACGCGATTAAAAGAATCGATAAGTGCATCCAATAAAAGAGTATTTTGAAGTATTTTTTCTATTCGAACTTTGTGATATTATAAATCAAACTGAAAGTAAATGAAAAACAAACTTGATTTTAATAAAATAAGAGTGTCTTACAAAGCTTGTATTTGTTTTGCTTATTAAACTTGTGTGCATGAAGTAACTCAAAGTACATCACATACAATTCGTAGAAGAAATATCACTATTTATGCCCTTGCAAAAAAAAACAACACAGACGGGAGTTTTGCGTAAATTAAACAATTTAAAATGATTCGCGAATAATTTCTTATGCAAGAAGAAAATTTTTGAAAACAACGAAAGATTCAAGTGCCCAAAATATTAATAATACAGAACATTTTATTTTCAGCGCCAATAAATTCATACTGTCTCTGATTTGAACAACAAATTAACAATTTAACAGAGTTTTCAAAAACTTATATAAATTTCAGAAAAAAACGAATAAAATAATAAAGGATGCAATAATAACTATTAGTTATTAGCTGAACATACAAAACCATTGAATTTTTGAAAAAAGAAACAAAATGAAACATAGATAAAGAAATAAAAATATCGATAAATTATAATTTAAAGCTCTTGAAAAATATATCTTCAAAACCTACAGGCTTGTTGAATTTCAGTTCTCTCTTGAGAATTTTTGACCAATGCCATAATATTTACATTTTTGTAGTTTTTCATTGCACAGTGCACATTTGTTTCATTTACTTGTGAATTCAACGTGTGAGTGCCACTGCTAAATCCACAAAACTTATAATATACATATTATAATAAAAATTTCAATATTATGGCATTGGACAAAAAATTTCCCAAGGAGATCTGAAATTCGACAAGGCCACATCAGTTTCAGCAGATCAATTGAAATTATTTATTTCGAATTAAAAAAAAATTGAATATCATTCAAGTTCGATGCAATGAATTCTGAAAAAATTATATTAAAAATTGTTTTAAAAAAAGTTTCAATTTTGAAGACTATAATGTGAAAATGAAATGACTATTACTCGGAAAATAACAACATATAATCAATTGAATCCACAGGTTTAAACACACATTTTACAAAAATTGTTGATTCTCTGGAAATCTGTTTATGTAATATTTACAATTATAAAGAAAATGAATAATTATGCCACTTATTATCTATTGACAGCTACTACATGATAACGGATTTGAAATTTGTTCATCCTCAAAGTTTGATAAAACCTTGTTTGTGTTATGATTCCATACGAAAAGATGTGGTAAGTATAATATCATAATATAATTTGTATATTTAGTTGGGCAAAAGAAATAATTTGTAACACAAATTCACCCATTATCAGGCACAAATTCCTGTCAAATTTAAGGCCGGATTTATGTGTACTTTTCGGTCACATTCAGAAGTGAATCAAAGCACGACTACAATGACAGCTGGGCAACGCAGCAACTTCATTATGGTTGTAACTGTTTATGTTGAGTGGCACAAATTTGTACCATTTTTGATTTAGGCGATCGAAATTTATGCCATTTTTTAGTTTCGCTGGCAACCGCACCATGGCGCTTCTGTCAACGTTGCTTGTCATCGCCGCGCTTTGATGTGAATACATGGAAAAGAGAAACGACAATCATTAGTAGAATTGTTTTGATTGTTTTTCCATTTCATTGATTTTATCGTCGTTGAAAAACGAATTCCATATCCCGCTCGATTATGATCTCTTTCGTAATCTCTGTATCTAAATTTTATTGATTCCATTTGAGTATGATTGGAAAACATATGAATGTCATTTTTGAAATTCTTCATAAAGTGATTTGTTTTATATTCCGAGTTAAAAACATACCTTTAAATCGGCCAAATCAGGCCAGAATGCTTTCAAGCAGCTTGGTCTCATGTTCATTGTTCAAATATTGCTCAGTGTTCAAAATTTACTAAGTGTTCAAGATTTACGAAGCGTACAAATGGGTGTATAGCAGTTATGAGCGAGCAAAACTTGTATGGATAGTTTTGCTAATTTCATTTATTTTGGAAAGTCCCTAGCAAATCGGAAGAATTTTTCTAAATTCCGAAAACCTCAGCAAATTTGAATAATTTGGAACTTGGAGCCATAACACAGCCATAGACTATTGGTTAGCGTGCCAGGTTTGTGAGCATAAGAACGCGAGTTCGATTCTCGGTCAAATTTCGTCCGATATTTTTCCATCGTCATTCGCTCAGGAATTATCAGTGGTTGCGGAATAGATTTGGACGAGTTTCGGGCTTGTGGAGTGATTCGGGGGTCACTAAAAGCCGTCGGTCCCGTGTGTGCAGAATGAATAATGAGTTCAGCATAGACACATGGAGTGCCTTCACGTTATGTTGGTGTGTTGGATATGCCAAATATCTAATACGTCAACCGTAAAACCATATAGTGCTGAACTACTGGTGAATATACCGGTAAATCAGTGGTGGTAGCATTTTTACATTGAATAGAGGAACCTCGCGCCATCTGGAGTATGGTAGAGTTATGAATGTTCACAACAACTGCAGTGAGATGGTCTAGGCCCTGCCGAACAGCTATGGTCACAAAAGGCTCATGCTGAACGAGCAGGGGCCACAGGAGCCCGTGCCGAACAGATGAAAGCCCGGCAGTCGAGTAGCATCATAACTTGCAATAGGTTTACCACAGGCTTGTTGAATTCCTAATTTTAATTAACCTGAGAAACGAGGTAAACTATGGATATAACTGAAAAGTTCAAAAATTACAAATCCAATAATCCAAGGCCACAGCAATGAAATCCCTACTAAAGAGCTAGATGGCGGTGACAGTGGTGATGGAGTTTTTAAATTTATTTGAACGACGCCATATTTTTATATTTGTCCATTATAACGTACTTGTAACAGAAGAAACACACAGACCATGTCCACACTAGTGGACATAAATGATTTGAAGAATACTTGCAACCATTAATGTGAACTAAATCGAATTTGCAAACATACGATGAAAATGGCTTTCAAAGTGTGTTTCAAAATACTGTCACTAATACTGTCACTGATGTCGACACCATTCTGTGTTATTGTTGTTGTCGTTTCATTGCTGTGTCCAAGGCGAATTGAATAGTTTGGATCAAACATTTCACACACATTTGAATGGTTAAGAATAATAATGAAACTTAATTTTGGTTCAAACTGGAGTGTCCCGCAGAATTATTTCAAATGAAAGTGTCCCGAATATTTGTTTCAAACTAAAATGTCCCTACAAAAAAGATTCATGTAAATTTTCCTAAGTGCCATTTTCATTTGCAATCAATTTGAGGGAAACTTCGATTGTAAACTTTTTTTTGAGTCCTATTCATAGAAATTTTTTCGGGGGACAGTTTGAGAAAAAGTTTTTTTTTTGACATTTCAATCATAATTTTATGTACTATATGTATGAGAACTGAGAAAAAATCTCTTCAATAGGTATCACATAGCAAGTTTATATGAAACTCTCGGAAACTCGGTATAGAGCACTCAAACAGTGAAAAAAGTCCAGATCGTGATTTAGATGATAAGGAATGCGATTTTTTTCATTCTTATTTCACCAGGTGATACAGAAAATTGAGTAGTATTTGAGAATCGAAGAAAAAAAATTTAATTATTTTTTTCATTTTTCGCGATTTTTTATGCCATCTATATGGGAAGCTTCTATGAAAAACACGGAAGACCGCTGAAATGGCAAATACGAAATATGTACGGACGTACGACGATGTCATTTCAGCGGTCTTCCGTGTTTTTCATACAAGCTTCCCATATAGATGGTATAAAAAATCGCGAAAAATTAAAAAAATTATTAATTTGTTTTCTTCGATTCTCAAATACTACTCAATTTTCTGTATCACCTGGTGAAATCAGAATGAAAAAAATCGCATTCCATATCATCTAAATCACGATCTGAGCTTTTTTCACTGTTTGAGTGCCCTATACCGAGTCTCCGAGAGTTTCATATAAACTTGCTATGTACCTATTGAACAGATTTTTTCTCAGTTCTCATACATATAGTACATAAAATTATGATTGAAATGTCAAAAAAAATAAACTTTTTTTCAAACTGTCCCCCGAAAAAATTTCTATGAATAGGACTCAGAAAAAAGTTTACAATCGAAGTGTCCCTCAAATTTATTGCAAATGAAAATGGCACTTAGGAAAATTTACATGAATCTTTTTTGTAGGGACATTTTAGTTTGAAACAAATATTCGGGACACTTTAATTTGAAATAATTCTGCGGGACACTCCAGTTTGAACCAAAATTAAGTTTCATTATTATTCTTAACCATTCATTTGTGTATTTCAGGTTTTCAGGTGTAATGTAAATTTTTGAAGTTTTTTTTTTTTTTTTTTTTTTCATTTTGAAACACAATTGATTCGAAGAAATGTTAAAATTTACTTTTATTTTTTTATAGATAAATAAATATGTTTAAGAAAAAAAATTAAAAGAAATTATTTAAATTCTTCTATTAGAAAAATGCAATTCTCTGTTTTACATTGCTATGACATTGTAAGTCTGTGTGCAGTCGTATGTATAATATCACGCGCCACTTCGTCTAACCGGGACCAAACCGTGGCCGAGCTGTCAAATCACAAATGTCATTAGTTGACCCTATCGAAATCTGCTGTCAAGCAAAGTAAATATTGATTATTGTATTACATTTTGTATGAGATTTATAAATAAATATAAAAAAACAATGTGTGGGCACAGTGGCTACTACGACTACTGCGGCACTATTCGATCAACTGAGTTAAGCTGCACAAGCTTTGCTCAGGAGATAAATGGGTGACCGTTTAGAACATCGAATGTAGTCGTAAAATACTGTGTCAACCGTGTCTGTGTACAACAAAGGTATGGATTTCAGCACAGACACTTAGGGTGGGTCGATTTTTTTAAAGTGACAATATCAAATGGCCTGGGGTGGCTATGAGTAGTACATACCAAGTGGGAACATTCTGCATCATTACTTTTTCTGAAGTGATGCATCCTGTCTGGGGAGCTGGATTTGAAAAAATCTCGATTTTGGCCAAAATGGGACATATTTTCTAATGAAATTCTTAAAATAAAATATAAATAACTCTGTTAAAGTATTAAAAACATGACTGCTCTATAGTCAATTTTCATCGTAGAACCGAATGGGAGCATTTTCAAGCGTTTACCACTTGAGGAAAGGTCTCAAAAATGTGATTTTATTGGAAAAGGGTAAGAAAAATGAAAATGTCCAATGAATGGATCATGAAATGTGTCACAATTTTTCAAATT
>NW_022198703.1:167246-203102 GCF_009176525.2 Contarinia nasturtii
AAAAACAAAAATAATGAGCCATCATTAGGTGTAAAAAATAGAAATGTTATCTAAAATGGGTCGACTTTTATGTGTTTGTATATATTGGTACCGCTTTGCAGCGGTATACGCGTATTCAAGCATACTTTCCGCTGAGTAATTGAAATATAATATTTATTTTTTCACATAATTCGTCACGACATTAATTTTGTTTTTTTTTTTATATTTATATAATAAATAAATCCCATACAAAATTCAATACAATAACTGTCAAGTGTAGTTTTGTTAATAGGGATTGATAGTTTCTCGCGTGGTCCACCTGTCAAATCGCTGTCGTCGACTTGTTCGACGGATTTGTACTGGGTGAATTATGTGGTACCTTCCATACAAAATTTTTGTTTTTGAGGAAAAAATCCAAAATTTTGTTCGGGAGGTACCCCTATTATGCATTCAAATCTCTTCAAACCATCGGAATGTTATTTTTGTGTGAAAAAAATAACCTGTGCGAATTTCAGCTCATTACGATATCATGCAGGCATGGCTTTCATACAATCCAAATTTTTTGAAATCTTTGTATGAAAAGTGTGTCGAAATATATCTGTATCGCAAAACTAACATCATATTCATTTTCTCGTACCAAAAAACCCTTCAATACATATTTTTGAGTGTTTAAGATCACATTAAATATCACTTTTGGAAGAAAAATTGAATTTTACTCTATCAACCAAAGTCGCTCAAAATCTAATGGTTTCTATTCCTCGGGACCTGTGAAGTCAGATTTTGAATTACTTTTCTTGTTCTGTACCTACGACAGTGCCATTTCAGCGATCTTCCGTGTTTTTCATACAAGCATCCCATGTAGTAGGTGAAAAATTGCGAAAAATGAAAAAAATAATTAAATTTTTTTTCTTCGATTTACAAATACTACTCAATTTTCTGTATCACCTGGTGAAATCAGAATGAAAAAAATCGCATTCCATATCATCTAAATCACGATCTGGACTTTTTTCACTGTTTGAGTGCTCTATACCGAGTCTCCGGGAGTTTCATATAAACTTGCTATATGATACCTATTGAATAGTAAGCGAATACCAATCGTGATTGAATCAATAGGCGTTTTAATAAAATTTCTATTAACATTCTAATAAAAAATCTACTAACATTCTAATAAAATATCTACTAAAATTCTAATAAAAAATCCACTAAGACCTAATAACTAGTAGTTGTTAGTAGCTAGTAAAATAATAATTATTACTTCTTAGTGGCTACTAAGAATTACTAAATAATAAAGTACTAATGGAAAAAATCTACTAACTAATAAGAATTTTTATTAATTATTATTTATTAGTTACACCAATGAATTTTTAGATTCGGTTGCACCAGATGATATAAACCATTTAGTTGTGCATAAGAATTGAGAAAAAAAATCTGATTTTTTTTTTCACTTTTTGTGCTCTATACCGAGTCTTCGAGAGTTTCATATAAGGTTACCATGTAGATGATAAAAAATCGCTAAAAATGAAAAAAATAATTAAATTTTTTTCTTCGATTTACAAATACTATTTCAGTTTCTATATCATCTGTTGAAATCAGAAAGAAAAAACTCGCATTCCTTATCATCTAAATCACGATTGGCATTCGGTCACTATTCAATAGGTGTTAAATGGGAAGTTTATATGAAACTCTCGGTATAGAGCACTCAAAAAGTGAAAAAAATACAGTTCGTTATTTGGGTGATAAGGAATGCGATTTTTTCATTCTGGTTTCACCAGGTGGTACAGAAAGTTGCGTAGTATTTGAGAATTGAATAAAAAAAAATTATTTACATGGGAGGCCTGTATAAAAAACACGGAAGACCGCTGAAATGGCAAACGCCAAATATATACGGACCTACGACAATGTCATTTCAGCGGTCTTCCGTGTTTTTCATACAAGCCTCCCATCTACATGGTGAAAAAGTCGCGAAAAATGAAAAAAAATAATTATTTTTTTTTCTTCGATTTACACACTGTGCGCCATTTTTTTTCTTTAAAAATGTGACAGAAACGGGACCAGCCTGTTTTACATAATTTGAGTATGCTGATTTCAATGGTATCACTCGTTTTTCTCTAACACGTTAGGATTTTCCACAATTTTCCTAGAGAGTTTTCCGGAAAACCAAAATTGGCTGTTTATACCCTAGTAACATTTTGAATTCATGCAATATCCCAGACAGGTGACCTATCAGGCGTTGTTATAGGGTTCAAGTATAGTAAATCCACACAATTAGTTTTAAAAAAAATTGAGTCATTTGAAAACAAAAAAATTTATTTGGTTATTCCCCTCTGAAGTCACATTTTGAAGTTAAATTGGTAAACATTCAAATGCTCTGTAAATGAGTATTGGGCATGAAAAAACCGAATATAACGCTGTTTTTGCTATAAAATTGGGTTTGAATACACTTACAGTACATTGTCAAATATCGGAATACCGAGATGTGAATTGAAATTAAAAATTGAAAATTCATTTTAATTGCATTTTTAAAAGTAAATTATGAAAGATCAATATCAAATCTCTTTATTATAATTCAAATTTTAATCAAAAATCTATTATTGCTTTCACAAATTACGTTCAAAAAATTCGGCATTTTTATCACTTTTTCACGTCAAAGGTTAAACTATGTCATTTTTAGACAAGCAAAGGTAAAATGCTTTTTTTATATGAAAAAATTACCAATTTGGAAAAAAAATATGTCTGCGAATTGTAGATAGTTTAATTTAGTTATTGAACAGAAATATTGGAAATATAAAGAAAAACAATTATATTAATTTTAAATATATTAATTATATTAATTTAAAATTAAATATGCAGCAAAAATAATTTCAACTTCGATATTTTGTATTGTTTACTGCAATGTAAAGAATGCCGTCATGAGCTGTCAAAACTTAAAGTTGTTCAGGTTTCTCAGTGAAAATTCATGAAATATATCGAGATTTGGGAGCCGAGAATTGGACGACGAATATTCGACATTTGGATTTTTCGATGTTACGACGGAAAAATGGAAAAATAATATATATTTGGAAATTTCTTTTTTGACAAGTGTGAAATGAAGCACAAATAAATTCTGCATAGAATTGTGTATAGAATGATATTTTTAGATGAAAGCAAAAGTGTTGAATATCAAATTGAAGTTGAAAGTTCAAACAAATAGTCCGACATTTGGGCGTGCGTGTCCATACACAGAAAAAGTATTCAAAATGGTCAAAATGACCAAAAATGTCAACGTGTGGTAAGTGTATTCAAACCTAATTTTATAGCAGAGAAAGCGTCAGATTCGGTCTTTTCATGCCAAAAAATCCCCAAATACTCATTTTCAGAGCGTTTGGATGGATACCAATTTTACTTCAAAATTTTTACTTATTGGTGTGTTTTAGACACACAAACGGGCGTCTTGCAATAGGTTAAAAAACCTGAGCTACGAGAAACTATAGATTTTGTTGGATAGCAGACATAGTATACTCCCCGTATAAATCCAATAATCCAATACTTCAAAATGTGACTTCAGGGGGGGAATCACCAAATCAATTTAAATAAAACGAATTATGTGGCTTAACAATACATGAACCGTACTACAACGCCTGATAGGTCACCCCTCTGGGATATTGCATGAATTCAAAATGTTACTAGAATTTTGGTTTTCCGGAAAACTCTCTGGGAAAATTGTGGAAAAACGAGCGATGCCATTGAAATCAGCATACCCAAATTATGTAAAACCGGCTGGTCTCGTTTCTGTCACATTTTGAGTGACGCACAGTGTTTTTGTCCATCAACCAAAGTCGCTCAAAATCTAATGATTTATATTCCTCCCAACCCCTTCTTTTTCTTTTTCCTCAGTATAAAAACACCTTCTCACAATCACATCATTATTATTATAATAAACCAGAAGTTTTTGAAAATTAAAACAATTTAGAAAAAAATGAAGCACTGTTCTCTTAAGTTTTTCCGATTTTTAATCAAAATTGTAAATTTAATGTAGTAAACAATAAACATTAAGTCCATTATTTTTTTCAAAAACTCAACTCTATAAAAAAAATATAGTAACATTTTTGTGATATAATAAGAAATTTAAAAAAAAAACAGATTAATAAAAGCTTGCATTTGATAAAATCATATCCGTTTATTTTATTTAATCGTATTCGTATTTAGTATTATTTACTGAGCTATAAAAAATCTGTGAATTAAACGAATTTTTCGTTTGTAAATGGAAAAGAACTTTCATTTTTGAATCTGCTGTAAGAACTTCTTCCTTTCGAATAAGAGGTCAAATATTTAAAAACAAGTGTAATTGTAATAAATCATTTAAAGCATTGATGCAGTCATTCAGTTTTTTTGTTATTATTCAATATTATGTTAAGGTTTAATTAAAAATAATTTGAATTTACATCTATATTCATATACATCAAGCTCTATTGCCTTGACAGTGGCAACTTATTACGGTTTTGTTTGTGATTATTAAAATAAAATGCTCGTACATACAAAGAAATGCTATGTGCGGAAATTCGATATTTACTAGCATTTTTTTTGTTTGCGATTCGTTTATGTAAAGTCTGCTATTTGTTATTATTTTCGGTACAGTTTTTAAATTATTGTCTTTAATACTATATATTTCCCCATTATATATCCACACATATATGTTTATTCTAACACAATCAGAATCAATAGTCAACTACATATTCGTATTGAAATCATCACCGTGAAACACATTGGTGTGACTGTACGTTTCTCTCATGTATACACATTCATGTTGAAATGGAGTGAACGTTTGTATATTGTATGATAGCATTCTTGTCTACATTTGTGTTAGGCCACCACTACAAATGTCTTTCTATAAATTTACTATGTCACACTCACATCGAAATTGACCTACTTTGTAAATTGCTTCTATGTACTGTCGACTGTTTTTGTAGCGTACAGTTTTTTCAATGATGATGAAATATTGCGTTGCAGTTTAATTTATACATACATACTATTTTGAAGCCCATGAACATCTATGATTTCGTAAAAAATTTAACATGAAAACTTTGATTTATCTAAATTCACATTTGAATACTCTATTTCTTCCTATAGAAAAATAGTAAATCCATAGTTCATAGATTTTGTGTAAACAGTTTTCGAATATGCAAAGCTTCAATAACTCCATATAAATTCCCGTATTTTGATTTAATTTTTGAGTATAATTGCTTAACATAATCGTTTCGAATTTAATACTTTAGCTTAATGTTCTTAGATTATATGCTTTATGCTCTTAAATATCACACTGGTTTAAAAAAAAATATTTTTATTGTAAATACGATGATCATCTTCGTATATATTAGGGGAAGAAAGTATTTAAAAAGAAACAATTCCATTATATATTACAAAAGTTTAAATATTAATTTCAATTTTGCATAGTTCCTTTAATCCACATTTTTATATTATGAGAAAAGGTTTTCTACTTCATATGCGTACTAACTTATATGCCAACAATTCCTATTATCTTCAATTTAGTTCTTTTTTTAAGTCTATACATTATTTGAATTTCTTGAAAACTTTTACAATACATATGCGATATAAAATCATTTTGTTTCTGTGAATTTCAGTTTATGAGACCTTCCAAACGAACATATAAAATTCATAGAAGATTTGTCGACATTTTTTTATAAAAATATTCTTATTTCTTCTGAGTTTTATCCTACTTTTACGGGCTATTCCATAAATTATGGTATTTGAAAGTGGCTTCTTACGCTATTAAGTCATCCAATTTTCAAAACCTTGGAAAATTGTCAAAAAATTTGAAAAAGATTACAAGTTTTAATATAAATATGTTTTTGTTGATTTCTATTGAATAATTCAATATATTATATTAAATAATAAGTTTGCACATGTTTCATTATTGAATAACGAAGACATTAAAAAAAATCCAGGTTGGTATATTATCGATGTCTAATCATATATGTCTGATCTAAATTCTTTTAAGGAACCTATATGCAAAAATGTGCATGACCTATTTATTGAATATAAATCATATTATAATGCTAAATGAATAGTTGATTCTTATGTATTTTTATTAGTATGTAAATGAAAAAAAAATATATTATTTGTATGGTTAGCAAATTTGGAAGGTCAACAAATTAAATATGGGATTAAAGGTAAAATTGAGCGAAAAATTAATTCAAAATTCCAATATTTCACATTGTTGTAAGGAGAGAACAGCTGTTCGTTTTTGTTATGCCGGATGAATTTAAGCTTGTATTTTATAAGGTTAGTATTTACCAACACCTACACTTTATGAATTCCGTTCAAATGATCAAATTATGTAAAAGTTAATAAAAAACGAATATATATAAATTTTGTTGTTTTATTTCTCATTTTATCGCCATATTGCATGTTTTATATAGTGAAGGTGATCCCCTCTAATTTGAAAGTTCGTGAAGTATCCAACCAACAGCTGTTGGTTTGTACGTAATTTCCCCTTCTTTTATTTCTTCACTATCAAAAATAATATGGCAACTGGCCTGCGTCGAATCTTTATTAGTATTGGTAAATGTGGAAAGAATGTACCGTATAAACGAATAAAAGACGTAAATAGAAAACAGTGTCTGCGCATAAACTAATATATATCAGCTGGTAGCGGCATACGAATGAGACGGAAAGAAAACAAATATGTTTTTCTCTCAATCAGTTGAAGTCAAGTGAATATTTACGTTATAAACAAAGGCTTTAGTTGTATGTGTACGGCCTTTTAGTTATATACACTATATGGAATTTTTCTTAATATCCCTACATTCACAACTGTTATTCTATTTGAAAATAGTTTTCTTTTTACTCAAAATAATATATATAAAATATATATGATATAAATGTTTAATTATTTTCATGGAATCTGTTTCTTGAATGCTATGTTTATATAGTCAGCTTTCGCAAATTATTTCAATATGGAACTGCAAATGTATACAAAGTCAACAAAGACATTACAGTGTGTTAGTCTGAATTCCTCTGTGTATTTGTATTAACGGTATGAGTACGTACGAATAATTCCACCGTATTGCGACATGCAATCGTTTGTAAATATTGTGAACAGCTCGATTCATAGGAGACAACGAAACGTACATTCAGTTCAAGTTTGTAGTTCGCTCTGTTAGCTCATTTTCGATTATTGCTCTTTGTGGTTGTAAATACCTTTGTATTGAGGTTCAAATACCAGTTGTGAGTATTCAATGTATGGATATAATTGCAGTTTATTGTTATTTACATCGAGTTGAGCCATTTAATAATTTTCAAGCAATTCTTCATTCCTTTGTACTGTGGAGCTATTTAACAAAATTTGAAAAAAAAAAAAAAAAACTTGAATAAAATCATCGCGATCCATTTAATGAAATATGTTTTAAAAATCAGTTCAAAATAATTAATAAAATTAAAAGTTTGAACAATCCAAAAGAAAAGTTACTTATTCGAACAAAGAAAAAACCAATAGAAATACTTTGTGGAGACTGTTTCGATAATTATGGTTTACACACATAAAATTAACAATACAAAGGAAAAACTTTATGATAGTATTTATACATACAATATCATCTGTTATATACACACATACAAAATCGGTTGAAAAATAACGTATGCAACTTAATAGTTCGCAACTATTTTCCCTTCACAAAGAAAAAGTTGAACAATACGTGGATTATTTACATAAAATATTTGATTATGCGAAAGAAAAATAAGGAAAACTGATAAAATATCGATATTATTCAAAGTATCGATGTGTAAAAATCATAAAAAAGATACGTGTTTCGAATCGAGTTGATATTTTTTTCGATTTGTGCAAATTTGAACGTCTTACACTAAATAGTGGCAATTTTCAGACGTCGCCTACATAATCCTATTACCAAAATAAATAAAATTGACAAAATTAAGGATATAAAGATTCAACGTAAAAGCGCCAATTGCATTGGCTCAAAAACAAAGAATAAAATAAAGTGTTCGAAACTATCACCAGCTTCACAACTTTTTTTTAGAATGATGACGAATAAACGTTTGCCTAAAAGATCGATCGTAGGCTCTAGGGTCTGTGCACCAGGCTGTGCACCCGGCCAAAATAAGCTATACTATAGTGGTATAATACAAAAAGTTAAAACTCAATCAGTGGGTATTCGTGACAACAATTGCATCATGTTAACTGCCGATACAAAATATTTGGTCCGATTTGACCTTGGACAGGAAATGGTTGGTACCAACGAGTATTTGGGGTCAGAACTAATTGGCCCGGGTTTTCAAAGTGTAATGAATGTACACCTCTCACCGAGACAGCGTGTTTTTATAACGTATAATGGTCGAGAAAGTGTTGCCGAAGTTTTGAGCCATGATTTTATTAAAGACGAAGTATGTGTTCGTATTCCAGCAAACTGCTATGAGGTGAGAATTTTCAACACATTTTCGAAAGATGAGTTCTTTTTTACGTTAGTTTTAAGTTTGAACAAAACTCCCAAAAAAGAATAATGATATAAAATTCACTTTCTCTATTAAAGTACGAATAAATATTTTTCACTTCATTTTCAAGTTTCGAACCAATAATATTTTCTGTGGCAAGTTTGATTTAAGCGTGGTCGAAGGCCATATTACAGTAAAATTATGTACAACATTTGTTTTTATTGAATTTTTATTCATAAATCAATAATGTGTCAAAAAAAAAAAAAAATTCGTCGTTTACAAAGAGAGAAAAAAAATGATACATTTAATCCAATTTTGGTGGATTTAATATAAATATCAAAGAATTAGATATACCATTTTTGAGATCTATGGGGCATGTTTTTCAAAATAGACCATTTGTTGAATATATTTTATCACTACATCTACTAATTTTTCGAAACCAGAGATGGCGCTAGCCCAAGAATTTGGTGAATGTAATGAAGCAGTTGGTTAAATTGATTCAACAAATATCCTCATTACTACCAAAATTCTAAATCTACCAAAAGTTGAATATACCGAATTTTTTCTCTCTGTGTATTGATTAAAAAGAAATATTTATTTCTATAATAATAAAAAAAAAATCGTATTTCCTACACACTTTGCATTCAAAAATACCCAAAAATTATTAATTTCTAGGGGGGAGACACCAAGAATAAATTCCGAATCCACTATATCAACCCTCCGTTTAGCACTACTTTCTGTTGTCATATACGTAGCGCTTGGGTCTGGCCAGACTCACATACATTTTATATGAAAAGTGACGCAATTTATAATCTGTTACCAGTAAAAATCCCCGGATTTGGAAAAATATTTGCTTCAAGATACTGTATGTGGTAGATGGGTTTTTTTGGGACAAAAAAAAGTTCCCCAGATTGATATGGGACTAGATATGACCCTTGGTAATTCTAAGAACCCCAATATTCAGGTGAAATATGACATAAATATTTCTGAATATTAAAGCAAAAAACTATCAATCGATTTTTCTCTCTTTTCCGATGGGAAAATCGCAAAAATAACGAAATTGCACATCCCCTGCACATGTAATCCCTCGAGTGCTCAACTTCCAGAACACTTTGGACCAGGTCGGATCCACCTACTCCACAAGATTCACTTCCAGCTCTTTTCATCTAACTCTCGCGTATAAATCCAGTTTACTCCATATTATTGTATGAGATGAAGCAAATGATTCAATACCATATGATTTCCCAACTTCTAGAACACTTTGGGCCAGGTCGGATCCATCTGCTCCACATGATTAACTTCCAGCCCATATATATCATTTCACTTTCGCATATAAATGCAGTTTACCTAGATACAACAATACCATAACCTATAATATAATATGAGATGAAGTGAGACATGAGCTGGAAGTGAATCACGAATGATCTTGAAACTTTAAAAAGGTTATTTTTAACACAGAAAAATATAATTCTGAAAGAACTAATCTACTGTGTACTTTACTTTCGAAATTCTATTATATATTAGAAATTTCTCGCTATTTTTTACATTTTTCGATGATTTTGTATCAATTTTTTTGTAGCTCAACCATAATAATTCACGCACAATAACGTCTATTTTAGTAGCTAATAAGTTAATAAGTCGGTATCGGGGTTGTGATAATTATCCCAAACCATTCATATGGTCTTCCATTGATTTAATGAAAATAAAATCATCCTATTGAAGAAGATGAGTTCAAAAACTTCGAATTATGTCTTTTTCAAAAGATTCAAAGACTGTTTGAATTTTCTTTCAAACATTTTTTTTCTTAACACGTAGCAGAACTATTGTGTGTTTATGTTTTGTATCCACAAAAATTTTGTCAATCACAGCAGACGGCAGTTCGCGCAAGTGACGAAACCGCCGTAGTGTGAAAAGTCGACTCGCTTTATAATATATAACAATATATATAAATGTAATTTTCAAATCTATACCTTAAAGAATTTTCTCCGCGATTGATGTATGTTTGGAAAGCCCTTGGTCCATAGACGATGAAAAAACAAACGTGTCAAAATTCAAATTTAAAATCATAAATAGTTCATAATGACGCCAATGACCCTAACAATACCTTGAACTAGGGGCTTTCATGTCAATTTTTTTGTAGTAAAATCTTTACTAGGAATTTCCTCAAACTTTCAGAAACTTAGTTTTTTTAGAATAATGTGGGGGGTGAAGCAACAAATTGCATTTTGTTGACTTGAAATTTATTTTGGATTTCTTCCAAAATGTATATTTGCAGTAACTTATTTACCGTGAAAACTTGTGAATCTTACCAAATCAGACCCAATAGAAGTAACTTCTGGTACTGGTCAAGGTTATCCCATTGGCGCATCTTTGTTCATCATGTTTGTGATTGATCTACCATTCGTCGTGACCAATTCATGCATCCTATCATTCGCTGATGATACCAAAATTTCAAAATGTATAAAATCAGAAGGTGACTGCAATCATCTTCAAAGGGATTTGGATCGTGTAGCAAATTACTATGAACGCAATTTATTAAAACTAAACGTTAACAAAACAAAGCTTATATCATATCATCGTGGATCATTGAAATATGAATATGATTACAACGTAGAAGGCGTGCAAATTGAAAGTGTTGAAGTAATGAAGGACTTGGGAGTATTGCTTGATGTGAAGATGAATTTCAAATCACACATCGAGGATGTTGTAGCTAAGGCAAAATCAAGATTGGCTTGGCTAAATTTCTACAGCAGGGATTTTGTCGACCCTTGGACTATTAAGCGATTCTACTCCACGTTTGTATTACCAATCATAGAATATGGATCAGAATTATGGAATCCACACTATAACAATATGTGCAAGAGAATAGAGTCAATTCAAAAATAATTTTTGCTTTTTGCATTGAGAAGAATGTCCTGGAACAGTTATAGACTGCCGAAATATGAACATAGGCTGCTGTTTCTACAAATGATTACTCTTGAGGAAAGACGCAAGATGGCGCAGATTATCCACGGAGATTTGAAGTCAACTTATATTTCGGACAGCTTGAAATATTATGATTCAGCGCATAATACACGTGCAACACCGTTATTAATTTTACCAAATAGAAGGTCTGATTACACAAAATATGAACCAATAAATTATATGCTTGCTTCATTCAACGATTTTTATACCAAAAAAAATGCCAAATAGTGATACTAATTTAATTGATATAGAAGTAAATTTATCTACAGTAAAACTGAGAATAGAAAATTATTTAAAGCAAAATAGATGGTTTCAAAAATATTTTTACATTAGAGATAAAATTATATAAATTATTTCATATTTATATTACTTTGAATAAACCATCAAGACGAAGGAACGCTGTTCGGTGCAGTTATTATTATTATTTTTTTACCAAAATACATAATCCCAGCAAGTTTAAAGAAATGTCAATGCGTATTAATAAAAAAAATAAAATGTCTTACATACGTAAGATGAACTTTTCCGCACTGTGATCCACAAAATTCATTTATAACTTATCTTTTACTTGAATTTGAACTCACGAAAAACTGAATCTGACATTAGTTTTGCGATACACATAATTTTTGACACACTTTTTATATAAAAATTACTTAAAATGGGAATTTTGGAATGGAATCAATCCTTGCATGACGACGTGAAACTTGACACAGGGTATTTTTTCACGAAAAGCCAACATTCTGGAAGTTTGAAAATATTTCAATACAATTTAGGGGTACTTCCCATACAACATTTTCGTTTTTGGGTGAAAAATCCAAAATTTTGTTCGGAAGGTACCCTTTAATATGTATTGAAATGTCTTCAAACTCTCGGAATATTATTTTTGTGTGATAAAAATAACCTGCGCAAAGTTTCAGGTCATTACGATATCATACAGGCATGGCTTCCATAAAAAAATCCAATTTTTTTGAAATATTTGTATGAAAGGTGTGTCGAAATATATTTGTATCGCAAAACTAATGTCATATTCGGTTTTCTCGTACCCAAAAACCCCCCAATACATATTTTTGGATGTTTAAGAATACATTAAATATCAATTTTGGGGGGAAAATTGAATTTTTCCCATGGATGGCCATGGGCATCACACCAGACATGACACGTTACTCTATCAACCAAAGTCGCTCAAAATCTAGTGGTTTCTATTCCTCGGCACCCCCAATCATCCTGTGAAGTCAGATTTTGAATTACTTTTCTGGTTTGAAAGTTATCGTTTTAACAAATTTTTGCGTACAGCGTACAGCGTACAGGGTACCACGCACATACATTCGGACATCGAAAAAACGCTAGATTCGTGTTCCCTGGCTCCTAAAACACCCAGAAAACATGTTTTTTGAGGGTGTTAATTTTTCGACCGATTCCAATACTTTACCTTACACACTAGGTGTGTGCGGAAAAGTAAAATGCCATATAAATTTTTCGATTTTGGAATTTCTTCAAAATTTTAGAATGCGATTTTTTTTTTAGCCTGTGCAAAGTTTCACCATTTAAATATGGCTCTCATACATAGATGATGACTGTTTTTGTTTTTGATTCTGTAGGGGTTTCCTGGAAAAATCCATGGGATCTTGACGATGTCAACAATTTGTACGAAATGAGGATAACATCGTTTTTTTTTTTTGGAAGTCACTTTTTTGGCGAAAATCCCTAGCAAATCGAAAGAATTTTCCCACTTCAAATTGGCTTGCAAATCCAAAAATGACACAAAAATCGTTTTTTTTTTTTTGGAAGTCACTTTTTGAGGTGAAAATCCCTAGCAAATCGAAAGAATTTTCTCGGCCAAAAAAATTAAGAGCAAAAAAAAAGGTCCTCATTTCCAAAAGTGTTGAGGGTTCCTAAAAATATTTTAGGGGGGGTCATCCGATCCCTAGGAACCCTCGTCATCACCTATGCTCTCATACAAAATCTACATTTTTGGTGATTTTTTCAGATTTTATGTAGTATGAAAAATGTATTAAAAATTGGTTGCAAAACTAAAGTCATATTCGGTTTTCTCGTACCCAAAATTCCACCAATACAATATAGAATATCACTTAAAGTGAGTGTTTCATTGAATATCACTTTTGGAAGAAAAATTGAATTTTATTATTCCTCGGCAACCCCATCATCCTGTGAAGTCAGATTTTGAATTACTTTTCTTGTTTGAGAGCTATCGTGTTAACAAATTTACAAAATCCACAATCTTAGAATCGAATTTGGTTTTATAAATGTGAAGAAACAAAGATTTTGATTTTTTCATGAAAATTTCCACCACAGAGAAACCTGGAGATGACGTACAACGTTGAATAAGATAATACCATCAAATTTAAACTTCATGGTTTTTCGGAAATGATTTTGGTAACATCAGAAAACTGGAATATTCAACATCATTTTAAAAAAATTCAGGAAATGTCCATAGAATAAAAAAATGATGTTTTTCATATTGTCTCAAAGGTAATTAAGAGATGAATCCGAAAATGTGGAAACATTTAAAAAATGAAGTACTGTAAAATGGCAAAACGGGGGAATTTTTTGCTTCAGCATTTCCAGATGTCTCCTAAAAATTATTTAAAAATCCCAAAAACACCTTTTACTTTTCCGCACACCTAGTGTAGGAAAGTTATTGTATTTGGCCAAAAAATTAAAGTCACCCCAAAACATGTTTTCTATGCATATTTCATGTAGAAAACACGATTGGAGATGATTTTGGGGCATATTAATGTACGTCGCCGTGTGTGATGTGTCCTGTACACGTGTCCTGTGGCGCCACAAATTGTTAACACGATAAATCTTCTTCCAATAACTCAATTCAAATTCTGACTTTGCAGGATGATTTGGGACGACTGAGAGACGTGCTGATTAGCTTTTGAGTAATATCTGTTGACCGGTGTAATTTTTTTTGGTCCGAATGGAGTACCCACATCCATACATTTTTTGATCATTTTTCAACCATTTTGGTGACACGATGGTTTCCTGCTCAGACATGAAATTCAAGATCTAACTTCACGGGATGATTGGGCACTACGAGGAATAGATCTGGTTTTCAACGACATTGATTGATCGGTGTAAAACTTAGACTCTGAGGACGCACTCATGAGAAAAATGCCTTAAAATGATATTCTTTCAATTTGAACGCTGATATAATGTGTAGTGGGAGGTTTTTTGGCAGGTGAAACCCGAATCTGATGTTATCTTTAAGATGCAATCAATCTTTCACAGACTTTTCATACAAAAATCCACAAAAAATTTCATTTTTGTTTGAAAGAAATGACTTTGTGGTACCGTAATGATGTGAAACTTTGAATAGGCTATTTTTTTGATTGAAATTTCTTTAAACTTCCACTAAATCACACCGATTATTTATTTTGATAAGAAAATTATATTCACAAGTTTTCACGGTGATTTAAGTTACTGCAACCATACATAGACAATAATTTCAGTTTATTCACAAAAATTTCGGTTCCATGCGGAAAAGTCAGCTTGCGTACGTAAACCTCTTTATTTGAAATGGACATAATCATTATGCATTAGATCATTATTAATATAATCATTTTGCCACCGTAATCTGCAAAATGCACCAAAAATGAAGCACCCTAATCCTCATTTTATTCTTCATAATTGTTTGAAACATTTCTGTGAAATTTTGACATTTTCATGTTTTTTCAAAACCTAATCGAAATGCAATTTTTATGATTTGGGCGGTATGACTTACTTAAACACATAATAAAATAGTTTTTTTTAACTCTGCTAAAAAAAATTCCAATTGAGCAAAATTGTCATAAAGAATTATATTTTGAAAAATTGAATTTTCGGGAAGATAGTAGAAGTAGGTCAAATACTGTGCAAGTGTGCAAAAGCCTTGCATATGAAAAAAATACAATATTTATAATACAATATTTATAATACAATACACCTAATTCATACTTTTAAAAATATATTGTATACCATCATGAAAGAATTTACAGAAATTTTTTGAATAAGTAAATAAGTTTGATAGTACACAAAGCTCTTTCACCTATTTTTACTCGAAATTGACAATAAACAAATAAAAGAATGAAGATGTGTGATAAACATTATAGAAATCAAGCTCAGAATCACAACAAATAATACCCGTATATGTTTTTTGGTCAATGTCGAATGTCTGTATAACTTAAATTTAAATAATCCCAGGACATAGATAAATTTAGAAGAATAAACCGAAGTATTTTTTTTGTCAATTGAAAATTCTATATTCGTAGGTATTGCTTCTATGTGCCTTTTACATAGTAAATGTATTGATTCATATACAAAAGTTAGAGCGCGCGCAATGAGTTGCTATTTTAAAAATACATTTGTCTCTTTCATACGCTTCGAAAAATACCTATTTCACTCTTTCTTTCATACATAAAATGGTTTCATGGATAGACTTACACATATGCTTTCGAATATAATATATACATACGTACGTAAGTGTAGAAATATATTGCATGAATAACAGGTTTGTGTGTGTGTACAGATAAAATGGAGATTTCGCTTAGCTCTGTTCTTTTGTATTTTTCCCTGTTGAATTTGAGCTATTATGCTTGTATTATAGCTATCACATTCAATCTGTGCTCAAATGAATTGTGCGCACGATATTTTCATAACTTTTTCAATCATTTGGCATCTTTCATGGCATATGAATGCGTTTCTTCACTTGTGTACCGGTCCAAATACCAAAACAAACCGCAGCAATTTATAAATTATTTGAAACTTGAATTCAGCCTTGCTTTATTCCTGTTTTAGTGATGACATAATTTGAATAGAAAAGTGTTTTGAGTTTTAAATAAGTGAAATATAAATGCAAAGCTAAAATATCTAAATTGTAATAAATGAACCTTCCATTTTTGGTTTAAGACTTTATCAAGCAAACTAACATATTATCAATCAATAAAATCAAATATAATTGAAGTTTATTAGAAGAAAATTGTTTTTTTCAAGAATTGATATTTTACTATGAGAAAGATATATGTGCATACACAATTTTCAAATGACGAGATGATTTATGACCTAATTAAGTTATAAAAAATACAAAGTACAAACAACTGCGGGTAAATTGTTTTTTAATTATTCCTTCATTTTTAGAAAAAATCCTTTTTATACTAATAAAATAATGTGATACGTTAGCACCAAAATAGTGAAAAATCTCAGTTTAAACCTTTGAAAGCCATATTTTTTTATTTGTGAATAAAACAATGATATTTGAATTTATCAACAAAGAAGATGTGGAGAAGTTTTATTGCGACGTCATAAGAAGTTTTGAATAACTACTACGCATAGAAACTTTGTATTGCGTCACAAATAAATGTTAGCTGGCACGTGTATGATATATATTCTGTTTACAAATTTCGCAAAACATGCTAAGTAACGACAACAACAGTTTTGATAAACAAAGTTGTTATTAAATTCATATCTTTTCAAATTTCCCGAAATGTGACAAATAATATCACGAATAACCTTCAAAAACAATGTATTTAGACAAATTGTTTCAATCTGGTTTATATCTATAGAAAAAATACTTATTTTGAACAAATCGCAGAATAATTTCTAACGTAGAAATCAATTAATCTTTTAAACTATGAAAAAAAAATCAGAACGCGAATCGTTGGGTTTTTACATATATCATCTAAAAAAAATTAAAATTTAGTTTGTGTTGAGTATCTAAATTGATGGGATGATATTTATTATAATTTAAAGGTTTAATTAAAGAAATCAAATTCAAAATGGAAAAACCTATAATCAAAGTTGTAATAATAAACTTACGTGAGCGGTTAAATTAAATACAAATGTTAATAAATTTAAATAAAAAATAAAATGTCTTACATCCGTAAGATGAACTTTTCCGCACTGTGATCCACAACATGCATTTATTACGTATCTTTTACCGTAAATATGAATTCATGAGAAAACTGAATCTGATATAAATTTTGCGATACAAATATTTTTTGATAGACTTTTTAATGCCTGTATGATATCGTAATCATGTGAAAATTAGTAGATGTTATTTTTTTCACAAAAAGCTACCCTGTACACTGTACGCAAAAATTTGTTTACACGATAACTTTCAAAGGAGGAATAGAAACCATTAGATTTTGAGCGACTTTGGTTGATACAGTGAAGTGTCATGTCTGGTGTGATGCCCATGGGCATCCATGGGAAAAATTCAATTTTTTTCCAAAAGTCGTATTTAATGTATTCTTAAACACTCAAAAATATGTATTGGGGTTTTTTTGGGTATGATAAAACCGAATATGACGTTAGTTTTGCGAAACAAATATATTTCAACACACTTTTCATACAAAAATTTCAAAAGATTTGGATTTTTGTATGAAAGCCATGTGGAAAAGTTCATGTACGGATGTAAGACATTTTATTTTTTATTGAAATTTCTTTAAACTTGGTGTGATTATTTATTAAACTAAAAACCTCTGACGAGGTGAAGAGCGAGTGACGAAACCAAAATGTGAAACACAAAATTTCTGATATCAATTTAAATAAATGATAGATAATTTTTCTGTGTACAGTGAAAAAAAAAAACTTAATATACATTTGAACATTCAAAACTTTGCAGAAATTCCTTTCTTTTTACTGTCAGTATGGACTGATGACGCAATGCAACGTTCCGAATATACAAATGTATATTAAGTTTTTTTTTTCACTGTACACAGAAAAATTATCTATCATTTATTTTCGTCACAAAATTGATATCAGAAATTTTGTGTTTCACATTTTGGTTTCGTCACTCGATATTCACCTCATCAGAGGTTTTCAATTTAATATCATTAATTTTTTGAGAGTAATTTTCCAGATTAAAGATTCAAAACACCTGAATTTTAATAATTTTGAAATACAGTTAAAATATGGACTTTTAGGTTATGGTCCAAATGTCATAAATTATGGCTCATAATGGGGACGGCCAATTTTCAGTGGTGTATGGTATCCACTTTTTTATCTTTGACTTGGGGCATAAATCGATGAAATTCTCAAAAGAAACTATGGAGTCTTTTTCTAGAAAATATCCGTTATGTCTTATGTGTCCGGCCAGACGGTCAAATTTTGATTTTTGGCCGATTTGACCACCTGAACTTGGGAATTTTAGGTCGCAATTGGCACCATTCGATAGATTACTTTAAGACCTTTCCAATGACTTTAAGACCTTTCCATTTTTGGCCATTTTTGCACTATTGAAGGCCATATCTTGAAAACAAGAATTTTCTGGGATATAAGCTATGCGGCGTTTTTAAGTTTAGACTTGGGCCTAAATTCGGTGAAATTTTCAATGGACCAATGGCCGGTTTTTGCCGTTATGTGTCCGGCCGAACGGTAACTTTTTGGTTTTTGGCCAATTTGGCCACCCCACATTGAATTTTTTGGACCGCAAATGGTACCATTCGATAGCTCACGTCAAGACCTTTCTAACGATATGCATATGTCCGGGGTGTGTCAAGTGGATGTGCCTCGGTGACGGTGGGGGCCAAATGGACGACCAACATGGCGGCCAAATCGAAAAGTGCCGGAACAAAAAAGTCTTAGTTTTTTATGTACTTCACAGAAAGTTTCAAAAAGATCAGAAACAACTACGCAAAATGGTGGACAAACAGATATACCAAATGACTTTTATAAGAAAATATAAACTATTTTTAAAATGCTGATTTTTTTCGAACAGTTTGTTCGATTTCGACGTTTGAGGTATCATTGGAAAGGTATTGAGCTCTAGATTCAGAATATCGATTTTTCAGGTGTCAACCTCATTTAGTGCCATATATGGCCATAAAACTGAATTTTGACCCTTTTCTTGAAAGGACCATATTTTGAAGACAGGTGGACCGATTTTCGAACTTTGATATTTTTTTTTGATCTATGGCCCAAGAACTTTCCAACCATACACGAATCGCGGTTAAAGGCCTTCCAGGTTAGAATTTGGAAATTACGTGTATATATAGCAAGTCGACTTTTCAACACACTAATGTGGTTTCGTCACTCGCGCGTACTGCCGTCCGCTGTGATTTTGATAAGAAAATAATATTCACAAGTTTTCACGGTAATTTAAGTTACTGCAACCATTATTTCAGTTTGCGTTCCATGCGGAAAAGTCAGCTATGTACGTAAGCTAAAGCTGCGTACGTAAGCCTCTTTTTTCGACCGATTCCAATACTTTACCTTACACACTAGGTGTGTGCGGAAAAGTAATAATTGTAGCTAGTACGTTTGAAATTTTTAATGTAGTGACTACATAACTTTATTAAGACATGTAAAATGTGATGTATAAGATACAACATGTAGCATATGATGTGTTACAAGTTGACGCGAATTTGTAATCAAGACTCTTGATTTAAGAGTATCATAACATCATTACATTAACCCTCTACAGAGACAGCACACTCTATATATGTTAGAATTGGTCTCACAAACATATGTGCAAGTTTCAGTGCTCTAATGTACCGGCAACATGTGCCTCAAACGTCTTGAAGATTTTCTGTCGACACAGATCGTTACACATTTCAAACAACTTTTTTTCGACAAAACTATATAATAAAAATGTGTATTGGGGGGGGGTTTTGTGGCACAAGAAAACCGAATCTAGCATAAGTTTTGCGATAAAAATACGTTTTAAGACACATTTTTAACAAACATCTGAAAAAATCACAAAAAATGAGGATTTTGTATGGGAGCTATACCTATATGATATCGTAATGAGGTGAAACTTTGCACAGGCTATTTTTTCACAAAAAAAAACATTCTCGCTCTGGAAATGAGTATTTGGGGGTTTTTTGGCATGAAAAGACCGAATCTGACGCTTTTTCTGCTATAAAATTCAGTTTGAATACACTTACCACACGTTGACATTTTTGGTCATTTTTGGATACTTTTTGTACGGTAAGTGTATTCAAACCAATTTTATAGCAAAAACAGCGTCATATTTGGTCTTTTCATGCCCAATACTCATTTTCAGAGCGTTTGAATGGATACCAATTTTACTTCAAAATGTGACTTCAGAGGGATAACCAAATATTTTTTTTTAAATGACTCAATTTTCTTTTAAACTAATTGTGTGGCTTAACTTGAACCGTACTACAACGCTTGATAGGTATCCCCTCTGGGGTATTGCATGAATTCAAAATGTTACTAGGGTATAAACAGCCAATTTTGGTTTTCCGGAAAACTCTCCATGAAAATTGTGGAAAATCCTGACGTGTTAGAGAAAAACGAGTGATGTCATTGAAATCAGCATACCCAAATTATGTAAAACCTGCTGGTCCCGTTTCTGTCGCATTTTTAAAGTTTAAAAATGACACACAGTGTAATGAGCATCACCTTATTTAAGAAGCTTTTTAAAATGAAAGAAGCCATAAGAAAACCAAAATTTATTGCCTAAAACGATAAAAAATAAAATTCACATATAGTTGGCGCTGCATTTCTTGCAAACTTGTTTTCCGTTGCAACGCACTATGTGGAAAGTATACGCTTATTTCATAGAATGTAGCGCCAAATATGGCTAATTTTATTTTTTTTATCATTTTAGGCAGTAATCTTATCTCTTCTTTTACTTTTCCGCACACATCGAGTGTGTAAGGGAGTAGATATCGGTCGAAAAATTAAAGAACCTTAAAAACGTGTTTTCGGGGTGTTATCCAGCCAAGAAAACCGAATCAGCCGTTTTTTCGATGCCCGAATGTACGGAGCCCGAATATGTTCGATTGTTCGTTTCTTTCCTTAATGAATTTGTTTATATAAACAATAATTCCGACCAAAAATAATTCCGATCGGAATTATTTGCTATAAAACCAACAATGTGCAAAGTTTCAGCTCATTACGATATCATACAAGCATGGCTTCTTCTTTTGGAATTCCGATCGGAATTATTTGCTAGAATACCAACACTCAGGCTATTTTTTTTCACACAAAAATACCACTCCAAGAGTTTTAAGACATTTCAGCGCGAAATTTCAAAATTAGATTCATAAGTTTTCACTGTGATTAAGTTACTGCAACAACACATTTTGGGAAAAAATCCTATATTTGAAGAAATAACTTTTCACTTATAACCAGCGATACGAACCGAAACCGAACCATTTTTTTTGGTTTCACATGGTTTCTACTGCAAATCGCAGTCTGCGATGAGCTGTACTGTGTGCATACCATCAACGATGTACACTCAAACATTCAAAGCATCGTCATTCACGTATACATAGTTGAATGTATGTTCGCCATACAAACCATTTTCGGAACGTTCCGCTTGCTCCGTTTCGTTCAATACAAAAATGAAACCAATTCAAGATACCGCTCTGAACTCGGTTTGTATGAGAAATGTCAAACCGGTTCGCATCGTTCCTTATTTTTTTTTGAAAATCGCTTGCTCAACGCAAAAAGAACTTGGTAAAAATTAGATAGTCAAGCTTATATAATATGAGCAAATTTGTTTGAGAACTACTTCTACGATGTTCTTATGTATTTATATATATTTTGTTATACATTTCAGCAACCCATCGAGCTTAAAAAAAAATTGGAAGAGGTACGCTTATTGGAATCCAGGCGTTCTGCTCGATTGGCTGATTCTGACACAGATTTCGCGAAATTGGCTGACATGGCTAATGACCGACGTCGTGCATCGAATTCTATTGATGTTCCCCTCACACTTTCACAATATGGGTAAGTATATTTTCTGCACAGCACAATTATAGGAATTATACTACCATTAAAAATCAGACTTGACGACTGTAGCAACTTCTAGGCGATGGTAAAATGATTTATTAAAAATCAAAATATATAAAATGTCCTACATCCGAAAGATGAACTTTTCCGCACTGTGATCCACAACATGCATTTATTACGTATCTTTTACCGTAAATATGAATGCATGAGAAAACTGAATCTGATATAAGTTTTGCGATACAAATAATTTTTGATAGACTTTTCAATGCCTGTATGATATTGTAATCATGTGAAAATTTGCAGATGTTATTTTTCTGATACAAAAAGCCAGCATTCTGAAAGTTTGAAGAAATTTCAATACAATTGAGTGGTATCTTCCATACAAAATTTTCGTTTCTGAGCAAAAAATCCAAAATTTTGTTGGGGAGGTATCTCTATTATGCATTGAAATCTCTTCAAACCCTCCGAATAATATTTTTTTGTGTGAAAAAAATATTTTGTGCAAACTTTCAGCTCATTACGATATCATACAGGCATGGCTTTCATACGAAAATTCAATTTTTTTGAAATTTTCGTATGAAAAGTGTGTCGAAATATATTTGTATCGCAAAACTAATGTCATATTCGGTTTTCGCGTACCCAAAAACCCCTCAATGTGTATATTTTTGAGTGTTTAGGTATACATTAAATATCACTTTTGGAAGAAAAATTGAATTTTTCCCATGGATGGCCATGGGCATCACACCAGACATGACACTTCATTCTATCAACCAAAGTCGCTCAAAATCTAATGGTTTCTATTCCTCGGCATCCCGAATCATCCTGCGAAGTCAGATTTTGAATTACTTTTCTGGTTTGAAAGTTAGCGTGTTAACAAATTTTTGCGTACAGGGTACAGGGTACAGGATACAGGGTACAGGATACAGGGTACCACGCACATACATTCGGACATCAAAAAACGCTAGATTCGTGTTCCCTGGGTCCTAAAACACCCAGAAAACATGTTTTTAAGGGTGTTAATTCTTCAACCGATTCCAATACTTTACCTTACACACTAGGTGTGTGCGGAAAAGTAAAATATGTCTGACGTTAATATTGCCATTAAAATTATTTTTGAAACACTTTTCATACAAAAGTAAAAAAAAAATGGATTTTTCTATGAGAATCATGCCTGTATGGTATCGTGAAACTCTGCACAGATTATTTTTTTCTGAAAGTTTGAAGAGATTTCAATCAAAATTATGAGTACCTCCATACAAAATATTCGTTGAGCCAAAAATTGAAAATTTTGAATGGAAAGTACCCCTAATTTTGATTGAATTCTCTTAAAACTTTCAGATAGTTATTTTTTTGTGTAAAAAATAGCCTGTGAAAAGTTTCACGTCATCACGGTAGCATAAAAGCATGGCTCCCATACAAAAATTTAATTTTTCGCGATTTTTTCAGAGAAACTCTGTTAAAACTTTACAGTGCTACCGCATCGCACCGAGCACTCTCGGGGAGCAGCATATAACTCAATGTATAGTGAGCGCTACAGGTCACCGAGTCGCTAATGTGAGTTGCAAACAACACTCAACTAGAAAACTGAGTGAGTAGCTACTCGCTCAAGTCGAAATTTTTTTTCGTCTTTTCGACTCTATTTTTGCTGTTACTGGGCAATGCCCAGTGGGCATGTTTATATGAAACTCTCGGAGACTCGGTATAGTGCACAAAAAAGTGAATTTTTTTTTTCGTATTTTTGACTGTATTTTTGCTAGCACAAGGCATGTTTATATGAAACTCTCGAAAACTCGGTATAATACAAAAATATTTGAAAAAAAAATCAATATTTTTGTGTATTGTACCGAGTCTCTGAAAGTGTCATATAAACATGCCTAGTAACAGCAAAAAGATGTCGAAAAGACGAAAAAAAATTCCCTTTTATCAGTAGTAGTGAGTTGCTCTCGCACTTGTTCGGTGAGTGGACAAGCGCACCGTGCATTCGAAAACTCAGCACATTGAGTTACGTATCGCGTTGAGCGTGCGTTTTATAAGCACTGAAACTTTATTTTATCTGAAATCTAACGCTGTATTCGGTTTTCTTGCCAAAAAACCCCCCAGTACATATTTTTGAGTGTTTAAGTCTACATAAAGTATGACTTTTCGACAAAAATTGGACTTTTTTCCCACAACAACCATGCTCAAAACGGCCTGATTCTGGTTCTCTGACCTCAGAAACGTTCAGAAAACATGTTTTTGAGATGTCGTAAATTTTGACCCATTGCAATACTTTCCTCTAACACACTTAGTGTGTGCGGAAAAGTAAAAGAGAGGAATTTCTGCTACGTTTTGAATATAAAAATGTATATTAAGTTTTTATTCACTCTACACAGACAAATTATTATCTACCAACTGTTTTCGTCACAAAATTCATATCAGAAATGTTATGTTTTAAATTTTGTTTTTGTCACTGGTAAGAACCAGTGGTGAAGACACCACGATAGATGTTTTTTATTTGTTGAATGCTTATGAAATAATTATAACCAATAAAGAGTCTTACAGGAGTAAGACGAACTTTTCCGCACGGTGGTAGATGCGTATTCTACTAAGCTATATATATTCGGCATCGAAATATTCTTTAATTTAATAGCAGAAGTACTCGCAAAAGATTTTTCACACTATCATGATGAACTCATTTGTAAGACATTTGAAATTATTCTATTTTCTAACAAAACACTATAAAAAATATGTCTGACGTTAATTTTGCCATAACAATTATTTTTGGAACACTTTTCATAACTAAAGTCACAAAAAATTTGGATTTTTGTATGGGAGCCATGTCTCTATGCTACCTTAATGAAATAACATTCGGAGGGTTTGGAGAAATTTCAACCAAAATTAAGAGTACCTCCCATACAAAATATTCGTTTTTGAGCCAAAAATTTTGTATGGGAGGTATCCCTAATTTTAATTGAAATCTCTCAAACTTTCAAAATGTTATTTTTTTTGTGTAGTTTTTCACGTCATTAATGTAGCATATAGACATGGCTCCCATACAAAAATTCAATTTTTTGTGATTTTTTCAAACGGACTCTGTTAAAACTTGATTGTATCTCAAAATTAACATCGGATTCGGGTTTCTCGTGCCATAAAACCCCCCAATACATATTTTTGATTGTTTAAGTCTACATTAAGTATGACTTTTGGACGAAAATTGGACTCTTTTTCATAGGTATCACTCCAGGCATGAAATTTTTTTCATCAACCAAAGTCGCTCAAAATCCAATGATTTCTATTCCTCGCGACCCCCTATCATCCTGTACAGTCAGATTTTGAATTAAGTTTCTACGATGAGCGCAATCTTGCTAACAAATTTTGCGTACGACGTACAACGTATGTATGACGTACAGATTAACAAAAACCATGTTTAAAAATGCCAAGTTCGGGTTCTCTGACCTCAGAAACGTCCAGAAAACATGTTTCTGAAGTTTTGACCGATTACAATACTTTTCACCTTACACTATGTGTGCGGAAAAGTAAAAACCCGGGGAAAATTTTCTAAATTTACAACAAGGGGGTAGAAACCATAATACCCTCCTCCGTCATGTCATCAAGTAAATTAAAAATTACCTACTTCGTATATATATATGAAAAGCAACAATAGATGACAAGCAACATTGACAGCACCACCATTGATGTGGTTGGCATTTAAACCAAAAATGGCACAAGTTTGGTCATTTACAATTAACCATAGTGAAGTTGCTACGATACTTAGCTTTATATCTGGAAATAGTCTAGTTTTTATTCATAGTATTTTTAAATACTTGTTAGAAATACAGACTCTAATTTAAATAACTATTTCATATGTAACAGTCATGTCTATTTAAAAATTAAAATATAAGTTCGGAGTTCCACATTATTCATATTTTATATTTATATTTATTTGATAAAAACGACCATCTTGGTTTAGATCCCGTAAAAGGCGACCTTCATTTTCTCATGATGGCGATCTGTTCTTGAATGGACTACGTGACGATGAGCAGATGAATGAATGTAATGCTGCATTAGTACTAATGAGCTTATCAGGATCACCGCACTCACCACGTCCTTGGATGCTTGGTTCGAGTCCTGCAAGCAACAGCAGTGGTTCTTGGACTTCATGTAGCGATGATTTAAATGAGGAAAATATTAATACATTACCTCAAAATTATGTCAATGCCAATGCAATGGAAACTTATCAAAACGTAAAGAATAACGCAAGACCTATACAGAACAGCTTAAATAATCACAGTAAAATACAAACAAATCGCCTGAGAACAGCTTCATTGTCCACGTCTGATGAGGGCATTGTAATGGATTATAACGATGAAACGCCGCGAAAACGAAAGGTTGGTACAAAAGTATTCTACAATTTACACCTGGATAAAAATCCTGAATGTCAGGAAACTGAACATTCTCATTTAATTCTGGGTAAAGGTTCACATACACATATATGATTGACAGTCAGCATTTTTTGTATGGCGGTGTTACATTTCAATAAACTCTCAGAAGAAGACTCACATTCATTCTCGGACATTCATATAAAGAAAATATTTTCGAGTCAACAAATGATGGATGCATACAACCATTTGTTTTTGGTTTTTCCTTTTTCCACATATTTCTATTTATTTATTTGGAAAGTGATATTCGATGACATTTTTCCGAAGCATTAAAAAAAATAGTAATAGAAAAACAACACCAAATCTTTATTTTCTATTCCGAATTATAATTTGGGAATTTCGCTATATTTTTTAGGCATAGCGTATGTACTGATGATATTTGGGTAAAAAATATATATTCTTCATCATATTCTTTATGTACAATATATAACGTTGCCATAGCAATGACCTATATATTTCAAGAAGTATGTATCTATAATGAAAATGGGGTTACCTCTATTGCGCTTGTTCCATCGATCTAGTTTTGTTATTTATATATGACCTAGATTAAATGAATTTTCCAGGACAACAACTTTTGTATTTTTTTTTTTTTTAATTTATATTAGTTATTCCCTTTGAAACAGTTGATTCAAACATTTCGAAACAAGCACGAATATCTAGTTTATCAATCACCCTGCACTATTCTTTATGTGTTCCACTAACCTGTATATAATGCAACATACTCAATTTATGTTTATATACCGGTGCCCTGAAAAATTGAGTTGTGTCAAGGAATTCAACTTATTACTTACTTATTGGATCAATATAAAACAGTTTTTGTACCAAAAACAATTTTCTGAATGTATTTTCAAGATTATGAACGTTTGAATGGTTTTTAATTTTTTTAAATTAGAATGGTATACATTTTTCTTTTTCAGATTAATACCACTCTCTTTAAATGCACATGGAAGAAATGTAGCATAATACATAAAACTGTTGACGAAATCGAAAATCATGTTCGTGAAGTACATCTTGGGTAAGTCTGGATTATATTTATTTAGCATTTCAAACTTCAAACTTCAAATGATATTTGCAATATCGCTTCGAATTGTCTGAACAAAATTGTCTTACTTGGGATAAAGAATGCTGAAAAATATATCAGAATATGCATAAATTGCGATGATTTTGATATCCAAAATATTTGATTCTACCAAGCACTCAGTTTCACGAACATTATTTCAAAAAAAGTAAAGGTCATTAATTCTTGTCATGATTATAAATATTTTATTTTTAAAGTAAAGAGAGATTACACATTAATTTTAACTTCCAGATATTATTTTATAAGAGCTAAAATTTTTGCATTTCTGAAATTGAAATCTCAATTAATTTTTCAGACACATATCAAAAGATGTTTCTTATATTCACTTTTTAATAATACAATATGCCAAAACACCAACTTAAATCAAAACTTTTGAAGAAAAAATATATAAAAGCACATTTCAATATTTGACCAAGTGCGTATTTAATACTACTATCATTATAATATTTTTTGTGGAATTTTTTTAACTTGAAGGTAATCACCGTTTTCATACATCAGCACATTTTGAGATTTAAATGGAAAATGTTTTTATTATTAACTTCAAAAGTATTGATTGCATGTGCATAATTTGCAAGTCTCTGTATGTTTTTAAATTTCCTGAATAGAATGGAACAGTTTTATTAAAAAAAAGCTAGATAGAAGATGAAATTAACATTTGGAATCCCAAGCTTTTATGCGCGAGAATTCTTCTTTAATCATCATCATATTTTATTTATCGAAGGAAAAAGATAACTTTTGAGAAAAATATTTTGAAACAATTCTTATCAAAAAATCCTGCTAAAGATCCTCTTTTACAAATAATTGTTTTCCTTGATTCATATTTCTTATTGATAATAACTTCTAGGTTTCATTCACAATATGATTTATGACAAACACATGTACATTTGATTAATAGTTAAAAATTTGAGTACCGTTTCGATTTGCTTGTTGCGTGTCCAAATGTGACCAATATGCTTCCGATGGAGATTGTGTTGTTGTCCCATGTGGTGGCTGTGTAGGAGCCCCCGTATAACGAAAATAGGGATTCTTCAAGTCCAAAGTATTTGATGAAGCTGTGTTTGTACCTAAGGTTGATACAAAAATGGAAACTAATCAATAAGCAATGGAACAGAATGGAAAACCGGAAAAAGAATCGAATGAATGGATGAATGATTGTAGAGTAATGGAATAGTTATTTTTAAGTATGCCTGTGTTTGTACCTTCAACACGCAGAGTTATGGTTACGTCGTAGCTTTGACGTTTATTTGCTACCAGTAAGGCTTGACCTGTTATGGTTTGACCTTGTCTTACGTAAATAGGGTTTTGAAGTAAGCAGCGAACTTGATACCAATGTGTTAAGGGGGATATAGGTGATGTTGATAACCAAATCTGTTGCGTGGATCCATTAAATGCAACATCAAACCAGAAAGCTAATCCATGACAAATCCCTGTTTGCAACGCTTGAAATTGCAAAGGAATATCTGTTAGGAAAAAATTCATTAGTTGACTTTTAATAAAACAAAAATGTTTTAATAAAACCGAAACCAATTTACCAATTAGATGAAGGTCAGTTTCCTTTGCCATTGAAAAATTAACAGAATGTTTAATAGATTTACTAATGCAAATTCGAATATCAAATGTATCCACAACGGGTTGACGAAAATATTCTTGCATCGCTTCTTCATGCAATGTAGTTAAATTTACTCCATGAAAAGATTTCTGATACCTGAATAACATAAATATTACCTACCATAAATATTTGCACATTATTCGATTATTATTATTGTACTTCTCACCAGAAATTGGCTTTGTTATATTGTTCCATGTATAGTGCTTCGTCAGTAAATGGAGCAATGTGTAGGTCCCCTTCGCTTGGAAACATTTTACCATCTGGTTTCAGCCACTTGCGAGCATGTAGATATGTTTCTAGCATTCGTTCATTATACAACATATAACCCATAGGCTCAGATATAATTACATCCACCATCTGAGGTAGTTCCACTTCTTCAATTTTGCCAGGAATAACTACAATCCGATCGTCCATCTGATTGGCTCTAACCAATTGTTGTGCAAAATTTGCCATATTACTGGCCTCAATGGCATATACTTTCGAAGCACCAGCCTGAACAGCAAAAAATGATAAAATACCCGATCCGGCACCAACATCAAGAATAATTTTTCCATTGAAATCAATTGAATTTCCCAAAATTGCTTTTTGGTATGTGCTAGTGCGCACATAATCTTGCATCATATTTTGTTGTTGGCTTAGATATCCATAAAATTGAAAATACTGTGACGCAGAAGATTCTTCTGTTCGCATTGAAAAAACAGATTGAGGTTTTTTCACTCTACTTAAACATTGACGAAATTTTTGTGAGTCTATGATTAGGAAAAATGAAAATAAATATTCCAAATTGCTCAACACAAAAAAATATTAAATTACCTGTATGAGATTCAAACTTTACGCATATTGTTTCGAATTCGAAATTTATTATGTGACTTAGGTCGCCAAAATTAGCTGAATTAGTTTCATTGGTGATTAAGTATTGAGCACAAGAATTCACATCTTCATCTAAAAAAATTTAATAAATATATAACAACAGTTTTACGATTAGTTTTCATAAAAACTTATCATATAAAATAGTTGAAACTTCAAATGACAATTAAATCGTTTGAATCTGATTAATATTATTTCAGAAGTTCGAATTTTTTCAATACAATTTAAATACTTTGAATCAATACTATACTGATCAATTTGTTTTTTATAAAAACTGATTTTTAAACTTCTTATTTACCAGTAAACATTTTCACAACCATCCCTTGTAAGTCGTATTCACAGATTAAATTTATGTTTCGGCCAAATTTGTCGGAAAGGTCCCCATTTTTCTGTACCACAAATATACGTGTGGACCTCAAAATATCATCCACCATGTTTAAATTTTGAGGAACCATATTTTATTTTATATAATTTAATATGTCAAGAAATCAACTAGTTTTAAATTATATATATTAATTAAAAGCTATAAAAAATGCAATTTTTCACAAACGCTAAAAGACACAAATCACCATCAAAAAATGATGGAAAACTCAACTTAATATAAAATGCCACTCTCTTTAACTGTCTCGCTGTTCTACGACTCTCTTTTTTTCTTGCTCATGACATTTCGAAACCATAACTTAGTATTGTTGATGCTTTTACGTAAAACCGTTGATAGGTTTTAAATGTGAATGGAGACGGATTACCTATATACATTTTTTTTGAATAGGGTGCAGAAATCACGAAATATTAACGTTAACGATGACGACGATGATTTTGATGATAACTTAAGCGATGATGCAGTTCCAGACGAAGCTTTTTACTATACAGAAATTGAAGCTGAAATTGAAGCTGAGGACTTCAATGTAAAATCTCCAAATCCACCATCTCCACCAACTTTAAGTCATCGAGATATGGCCAGACCACCACACGAAGATCCAGAATATCAAAGACGTTTGGTTGGAAATATGAGGTAAAATATTTAATTTTTTTATACATTTTTTTCTGAAAGTATTTTATTTTTAAATTTTATAGACAAGGTTTACTAACAATGTCACAATCGGTAAAACCTCCATTGCCCAATGCAGCTGGAGCCATTAATATTCCAAATTCACCTTTAGCTCATCACAACTATACATGGGCTCAACAGAATTCGGTAAGAATAAAGTTTATATTGAATTAACACTGTAAATTGATTTATATGATTATTCTAATAATGTATTTTATTGAAGCTGTCACCACAAAAGCATGTACGCCTATCACCTCGTCCATCCACCTCGTATGCTCCATATCCTTCGCCAACTTATACAAGTGCAATCGCAGCAGCTCAACACAATGTGAATATTGCCTTGGGTTTACAAAATAACTATGGCACTACAAATGGATCAAGCATTCGGGGATCGGGAAGTATTACTATTATCAATAATAGTAATTCATCGATTCATCACTCTCAATCGTTGCACACTTCAAACCATTTGCAACAGGTAAATTTTTCAAATACCTTAGTGAAAATAATCATACAAATCTGATTTGTATATTACAAAGTATTAAAAAAGTATAAGTATTAAATTATTTTGATCCCAATTTTTTAAGTATAATGTTTCTGAAATTCTATTTATTTTTTTGATTTTAAAATCTATTTAGCCACAACATTCGGATATTTTGAATCTATCGCACAGTGCACCATCAACGTCAGCTTCGATAGCTGCGAATATTCATCGCTCACAGTTATCGCCAAATCGTCGACCACGAGGTGAAAATAAGAAATGTCGTAAGCAATATGGAATGGAGAAAAAGGAGTTGTGGTGTACTCAGTGCAAATGGAAGAAGGCTTGTAGTCGATTTGGTGACTGAAAACGACCAAAATCGTCACCGTCTAATACGAGCGGAAGGGCGATAATCTAAAATTATTATGACGATTTAATCTTCGTTTAAAAATTTATCATAACCACTTAAAAATAAGATAATACTCAATAGAACAAACCGTATTTTTGGTTTTTCCTTTATGCCTGATTTTTTTTAATGTTGACTGTACCAAGTATTTATTGCTTCGAAGAACCAGTGCAAATTTATAGTTGACCGCCGTTGAATTAAAAAATGCACAAAATTTCAGTTTTAAATTAATGTCTTAACTTCACAGCGCCAAGATTTTGTTTATCCAACCATGAATATATACAAAGTGCCCGTATAACTCATTTTATTTAGTTTTGAGCACTATAATAGTCATTACAAATGACACTGCAAATAATAATAATGATAATGTAAATATTTGAAATTCTTTTTATGGCGTATTTGCGCCAAGGGAAGAACATCGCAATAAGAAATTTTAATTATTTACATTAACATGCATAATTTATTTTAGCTTTTATAAATGAAAAAAAGATATATTTTTTTTAATATTATGTTATTATTTATTATTGAGTTAATGGCACTATTGACAAAAGTGTTTGGTTCTGGGGTTATCCAGATAACAAGGTCAGTTTGGAAGGAGGAAGACCATGCATAATAAGAAATTTCTGATTATGAAAATCTGTAAACCTTTTTAGCATGAAAAATAAAGTAAACAAGTTTTTTCGTTATAATTTAAAACTCTCAATTCTATCTGAAAGGCTAAACATTAGCTACCTATCTAGTTGCGACTAATATGTTATCAACTTCTATTATATATTTTCAATTAAATACTACCAGTAGAATATTTCCATATGCATTTGGCTGAATTTACTCGTTATTGAAATTTAAATCAAATGCAAAATTTTCTTCAAATATTTTTTGGTTTTCTGTAAAAATCTGTTCAACTGTTCCTTCAACGTTATATTGATATTTGAATATCTATGTACAATTACATAAAATAAAATACTATTATTTATTCAAAATATAACATATTCAACTTGAAGTTCAAAATCTTTCAATATTTGTATTCTCTTTACTGAGAGTAGTGTATGATTTTGGTGGTATTACTCAAAAATTTTCCATTGAAAATAGCATTTTGGCATCTAAAGTGAAAAATTGAAGTTCACTGAATTCACTTTATGTATAATTTCTTATATTGTAGAAATTGTCCAGAAATTTGAAAAGTTGTTCATTGTTTTCTTCAGTATTATTATTTTTATGTTGGTAAACATTGAAATTCAGATAATTCGGAATTTGGAAATTGATCAAATAGCCGTTTGAACAGATTGAAACAATCGAAAGATTTGAGATACATCCATGAAAAGGTTTGATCAAAATTCATATTTTTGTTTTTATCCAAGGGTTTGCCATTTGTAAAGGATATTCCGCACGATTTAAACATCATACTAAAATACAAATATAATTTATATACGGAGAAATTGTTTACATAATTTTTTCGTCAATGGAATTACCTACTGTACGAATAAGCTATTATGATAAAATAATTCTAGAATGTAATTCTTTTCGAAAGAGAGATACAGGAGCAGTACTTTTAATAATATTCAAATAATAATAATGAGCAATTGTAATTGAAAAATATTTGATAAATATATGTAATGTTTAATCATTTAATGTGCTAATATTTTAAAGTCATGTCATGATGACCTAATATACAAGAAAGATCTATTTCTGAAAAAAGGGCACTTTAAATTTAAAACGCTGTATAAATTCTTGGAATTGTTTATAAATACAGAACAAAAAATCGAGTTTTTGTGCATTGAAAAATTTATATATTTTATTGTTAAGTTGTCAACGGAAATAACATATTCATGACTTGAATCTTACATTTATTATTCGGTAGCCATAATAATTTTAATTTGTATGATAGAATAAAAAAACGTAAAATAAAGCGTCAATATATGAACAAAAATACATAAAAAAATGTGTTATAATAACATATGTCCATAAAGTTTTGGCAGTAAATTCAGGCGTTTATTGCGCCACATAAACAAAATCAAAAATATCAACCAATGCACACGGCACGTTTATCAGTACCTCGGGACTACTATCAAACTCAATTCGATGAAATACATCCATTCGCGGAGACGTACAAATTGGATTTACGAAAAAGTGTCTCAAATGGTTGTGGCGGCTAAGTTCAAAACAAATTTCGCATGTGTCTAAAGATGAACCCATCTGCCTACGAACCATATATTGTGTTTCATGGACTTAGTATGAAGACAAAGATTCTAGAGAAAGCAAAAAGTACGGTCGTATTCCCTATTTAAATGCTCCAACCCTCCAAAATTGTCATCAAGTACCGAAAACCGGGTTGGTCAAGCAAAAATTCGTTTTTGGTGATTTTTATGGTTACAGCACATCAAAATTTGAACCAAAACAATAGATTTAGACCCGGTCATTTGGAATCAGCAAAATAAGTAATGAAAAAATTCAATAGGGTGTCAAAATTGGGTATTTACTTCACCTCATAGCATTTTGCACTGAAAAATTCATCATTTTGGACAGTGAAACATTCATCGCTATGTCGAACCACGAATCAAGTGCAAGTGGTTTTTTTTGCATTGATTATGTTAGGGCACTACTATATAAGGCTAGAGACGTCGACAAACCGAACTTTGATGAAGGCGTGTTTGTATGGTAGGATCTTCTTTGGAAGGTGTTTTAGAGCCAATATTCGAGAATTTGGCGCTGAAACGTAAGGTAAAACCTCCATTACATGCTCCATTATCAACCAATTGTTGTTGAAATCGATAGAATTCATTGAGAACTATCTGATTTAACACAAAATTTTGGTTTGCAAGCAGAAAAAACCACAATAATGGCGCACTTCTTAAAATATGACATTTCCGTGAAAAAAGGACCATCTGTTTAACTTCACAAAAAGACACCAAATTAATTATTTCTCGTCTGTTTTTGGATGTAAGTTATAGGCGAAGGTCCAAAATACTTGAAACAAGCAACAATTAGCGGGAAGGTTCGAGAGAAAGTTGAAAGAAATCGACATATTGGTCCGCCAAAGCATGATTTTGAAGGTTCGACGCATACTGAGAAAAATCGAAGACAATGGCCCGTTCAGTGTAAGGTGAATGTGCTATTCGTAGCCCATTAATGAAGGTTTATACCAATAAAAAAGAATTTAATATTGTATGTTTGTTGTTCAAATGGCGAACATCTGAATTTACTGTCAAGACTTTATGGACATATGTAATGTGTCTCCCAATTTTGACTACACATAAAATATGACATCAGCCGACTGGTGGCACACATGGGCACGCTTGGAATTTCTTATCATCACACAATTGAATAAATAAACCATTTTCATCATGTTCAACATTTTTGGTTTCGTCATAAACAGAAGAAAATGTCGATTGTCATGTCCGAATATTTGTAAAAAGTTTGCGTACAATTATCGTACATAGCGTACATCCTTCCGTACAACATTTCTGACTGCGCGAGGGCTGCAGTACTAAAGTTCCCAACTTTCAGAATACATTGGACCAGGTCGAATCCACCTTCTTCACAAGATTCATTTCCAGCTTATTTCATGCCGCTCATTTTACACGATTTGAAAATTTTAAAATAACCTCGAAATGAATCTTAAATTTGCTTACAAATTGTGTACAATGTTCTTTATTCCTTTGCGAAGCCCGATCATGGTATAGGATTTCTTATATAAACCTTGTAACTAACAACACCTCTAATGTGTATTCCGAGTACTAATCGATGTTTGTAACAATATGGCCGTCACGGTTTGGCAAAATCATAATGAATCGATTAAAATGCCTTAAACTGTTGAAATAAAACAGTAAAAATAAATAGATTTTAATTTTTTACATTTTTGAAAA
>NW_022198704.1:0-3643 GCF_009176525.2 Contarinia nasturtii
ATGTTGAACAACTCTATCCCGCTACATATGAACGTAAATTCGCTTCAATCGGACACCATTGCAAGGTTTTATGAACTACCAAACGATGAGAGACCACACGTTGAATTGGAAATTAATGGGGCGAAACATGAATCACTTATAGACACCGGCGCCATGATTTCCGTTATAGGTTATACGAGTAAGACAGAACTGGGTAAATTTGGAGCTTCAGTTCGCCCGTGTAACGTGGTCGTGTCGGCTTTCGGGTCACAGCAACACCGGGCAGACGGATACATGATGGTGCGTATTAAAATTGGTAACAAAACAAGAATGATAGCAATGATTATGGTACGCACACCAACGAGACAAATAATCGCCGGCATCAATTTATGCAAAGCATTTGGTATTAAGCTGGTTATGAGTGTCGAACCAGAAGATTTCTCATCGGACTCTGAAACAGAGCAATGGCACGAATGTACCCTGAAGAATTATGGAGTAAATTGCATTACAATGACCGATGAAACAAAACAACAAGTCGAACGAATGTTAACCGAATCAGACGAGGAGGATTATGTGGAATGCAATGGCGAAGAGGAGGAGGAGTACTTGGAATGCATCACCGAAGGTGAGATTTTTAAGTACGAGCCAGAGGAATTTTATGAGTGTTTAACCACAAACGGGTTAAGCGAATTGATTCCTGTGGCTTTGGATATGTTAATGAACCACGGCAATATATTTAACCGTCGACAACGACGAATGTTGGCCAAAATGACAGCAAAACAAGTGATTGGATCAAAGCCCGTCACTTTCGGGGTGAATACGATTCGCACGGCCACTGGCCCAAACGACACGGTTGACGATGTCAAACCAGAAAAACACACTTGTGTGGCCGAAGCACATCAGTTAACGAGAACACAACAGAAAACACTCGAGGCTCTATTGAAGGAGTTCCCGTACACTACCGATGATGGTCCATTAAACGCAACAACATTGTATGAACAAGAAATAAATACCGGAGACGCCGCCCCGGTAATAAGGAAACAGTATCCTTTATCGCCGTTTGTACAACAAGAGATGCTGAAAGAAGTGGAAACATTACTGGAACGAGACATAATAGAGGAGATTCAATGGAGCCCATGGCGCTGGCCCATACTCTGGGTAAAAAAGTCAGCAGGGGGTGGACGTATTTGTGTTGATGCTCGAGAGCTAAATAAATTGGCGGTCAGCGATGCATATCCATCTCCGGATGTGGACAGTATTCTCCGGAGTTTGCACAAGGCCCGGTACATCTCTGCACTGGATATGACCAAAGCATTCCATCAAATTCCCATAAAACCCCAAGATCGAATCAAAACAAGCTTTGCAATCGGGAACCGTTTTTTTTGCTACAAACGTGCAATTATGGGTTTCAAAAATTCACCCGCCGACTTGACAAAATTATTGGATAAAATATTTCGCGACATGTATCCCAAAGTGTACCATTACGTAGATGATTTTTTAATTATAAGCGAAAGTTTTGAGGAACATATCGAGACATTACGCGAAGTAGCAAGACGTTTGTGCGAGGCGAACCTCACTATTAGCCGCACCAAAAGCAGTTTTTGCTACAAGCGCGTCACATTTTTGGGATATGTCCTTTCGGAACTTGGTTTACAACCGAATCCTGACCGCATCAAACCAATTCTAAACTACACGCCCCCGAGAACGGTGAGGGATGTGAGACGGTTGGTGGGGTTGGTAAATTGGTACCGCCGTTTTATACCGGGCGCAGCAGAGCTATTGTCACCGCTAACCGACTTAATCAAAATACACGGCCCAGAAAGTCAACGGAAGGTGGAATGGAATGAGGAAATCGAGACAGCATTTGAAGATATCAAAACAATACTCACGTCAGAGCCCATTTTGGCTATGGCTGACTACACCAAACCATTTAAAATCTATTCCGATGCATCATTGGTTGCGGGCGCGGCAGTATTGACACAAGAACACGACGATGGTGAAAAGGTAATTGCGTACCACAGCGTTAAGTTTACATCAGCACAACAAAATTACTCCGCAACAGAAAGGGAATTGCTTAGTGTTTTGTCGGGTGTTGAAAAATTCCGCCCATGGGTAGACGGCACACACTTTACGGTGGTCACAGATCATCAAAGCATTAAATGGCTCCATAATCTAAAGGAGCCGCATGGTAAACTAGCTCGATGGGCAGTTCGGCTCCAAGCGTTTGATATAACGTTTGTGCACCGTGCTGGTAAGGCCATGGAACTACCCGACGCTATTTCGAGAGCATGTGAGCTCATCGAATTCAAAACCGATACAGTGAGTCAAGATTTGTGGTATAATCGCACCAAGACAAAGGCCTTGAAGGGCGAAATGGAACGATACAAGGTGGTAGACAACCTTTTGTATCGTCGAAACAAGTATAATAGTCATGTGGGCGACCGTTTGTGGACAGTATGTGTCCCGAGTGAGCTGATTTCTGACGTTTTGGTGGAATTACACGACAACCATGGTCATTTCGGTTTCTGGAAAACTTTGAAGTTGGCTCAATTAAGGTATTATTGGCCGAGCATGTACCAAGACATTCACCGTCATACCACTCAATGCGAAACATGTTTCGTGTCAAAACCATCAAACGAGAACACACGCGTGCCTACGGGTGTATATAGGGACCCCGGGCGAGTTGGCCGGATGGTGTCGATTGATTGGATCGGACCGTTGCCGGCATCCAAAATCCGAAAACATCAACACGTGCTGGTGGCCATCGACTGTTTCTCAAAGTATGTTTTCACTAAATCGTACATTCAGGCCACAGCAGCTAACGCAACCGATTTTTTGGAAAAAGATCATCTTTAAATTTGACACACCAGAAGCTATTATCTGTGATAATGGCAAGCAGTTTGACAGCAAAACATTCGATCGGCTGTTGAGAAAGTACCGTATACGTAAAATCGCGACACCCTTATACCACGCTCAAGCCAATCCAACTAGTGGAGGCTACCAACAAGTCAATCAAAACAAGACTACGGACGGAAATTATGCACCAACATTTACAGCATACTGATTGGGAGGTGATTTTACCTGCGTCCACCATGAAAATCAACACAACACCTAGCACGGTGACAGGAGAAAGTGCACACTACATCGTTTTTGGTAGAGAGAAGAGTCTCACGGGCGATGAACATCGAATTATTGTCGACGTGACAGATAAAACCCCAAATGAAGACGAACGAGATCGTCGTGAGTTCATTTACGATGAAGCAGCGGAAAACCAACGAGCAGCCTTTGAACAAAACAAAAATCGATACAATTTGCGAGCAACCGTCCGAACTTTCAACATTGGAGACGAGGTCAAAATTCGAAACATTAAATTGTCCAATGCCGGGGAACGATATACAAAAAAATTGGCAGCTTCGCACACCAAGGCACGAATCATTCGAAAGGTTGGCTCAGACAGTTATGAGCTGGCTAACGAGAAGGGCGAAATTATCGGCCTTTATCATACCGCCGAGATGTTCACGAGATGAATCAATACCACCTCGCGCACATGAATTTGGCATCACGGAGAGTGCGCCACATCGAATCGAGACAGTAATGCAATAAAACAAAACAGTAAATAAATTTTGGGTGGTAGTGAATCATTCAAGCGAAGCCAAATAAGTTA
>NW_022198704.1:3653-6537 GCF_009176525.2 Contarinia nasturtii
CAGAATTGTTGTGTAACAGAGACACTGGGTTTTGATTGCTGTTGCAGCAAAATCGCATCAGTAAACAGAATACAAACAAAACAAGCATCGACGTACGAACGCCATTTAGCGGGAACATTGACAAAACATATTTTGGTTGTTTCACCAGTGTAAAGAAATACTTTATCGAGTGCGTTGTCAGAACAAAACGTTTCAAATCGGGAATAATCATTTTTTTTGTGTCGATCGAATTAGAATTGTTGTGGAAAAGACACACCGGGTTTTGATTGTTATTACAACAAAATCACATCAGTAAACGAAATACAAAACGAAACAAGCATCGACATACGAACACCATTTAACGGGAACATTGACGAACATATTTTGGTTGTTTCACCAGTGTACACAACAACGGAAGAAAATCGGATTGGTGACGAGACAAGTGAATTTATGCAGCGTCGTTCAACTTGAGCACACCGTGAAACAGTAACGGGAATAATCTTTTTTTTTTTTTGTGTCGATCGAAACAGAATTGTTGTGAAAAGAGACACCGGGTTTTGATTGTTGTTGTTGAATTTTATGTAGTGTTTTTCAACTTGAGCACAACGTGAGACAGTAACGGGAATCCATAAGAAAAAAAAAAAAAAGAATTCCACGACACGAGACAAATCATTTTCAATTATGAACTGGGAACCGATTGTGAGTCGTTTCAAAATGACATTCCGACCGGAAACACGAATGTCATACTTTGATCAAAACCAGATCGAAACATTGGTAAATGCTGTAGTACGACTGGCTTTCCCAGGCGGATGCGTTGTACTACAACGCGAAGCGCCACAACTCCATATTTTCGCAAACGATTCAAGTGAAGCACGATTTCTGGTTCAATTCAACGCAGCAATACGGTTACAGATAAATCTGTCAAAGGACGCATGTGTAGTTCTGCGACATGTATCCTACCCGGGCAACGTTTTGCCACCCATCGAACGAGCCGTCGGGCTAATACGCATCGATACCAATGAAAATGATGGGACCATGTCATGGAGTATTCCGGGCATGACTACCGCGACACAAAGAACAAAACCTTGGTATAAAAAGCGCGGCAAAGAAGTTTTCATACCAGCAGAAATTGCTGCCATGTTTTTGTCATCGCGAATGGAAGAATGGCATGGGGCTCGGCCAGCCAATCGCCATACCGATGACCCAATGTATACCCGTGTTCGCGCTCAACAAGGCATGCCGATTCATTTGAAGGATGTATTGTGCGGGACAAAACAACCGAACCAACCGAAACAAAAGCCACAACCACCAAAGGCATCACCGTCACCGGAGCCACACACTAAAAAGGGCACTTTGGCTCACCGTTTGGTAGAAGTAGTAAACCGCGACATTCGTGTGACAACAACAGGCTCGCTCACTGACCGTTTAACCGTCAAAGCATCGGAAGTCCCGGTGGAACAACTCATCGAAATAGCCACTGGGGTGGGTGCGGATCAAGTAGCCGACAGTGGTGTTGGTCAGCCAGCCGAAAACATCGAAACAGGCCCCATTTTGGACACCGATACAGTGTTCGACGCCACGGTTTTGGAGCCAACAGTAGCCAATGAAACATCGCCCATAACTCACACTAACCTGAGTTCCAATGTGTTGATCACGACAAAGACAATACACACAAGCAACGATTCCCCAGAAAGCACACCACCAAAGAAACCAAAACAGGAAGAGAATGAGTTGCCCTGGGCGTCAATATATGAACGACAATTTACGCGGCAAGAGGCCACCGAATGGCTGAACAGCCAACCAACGGATATGCGGGACACCAGCATAGAGACACAATTACGAAAGTTTCTCCAAAGCACATACACATGGATTATGGTGCGTTTTACGTTGTTCGAGAAACATTACGTCATTACCCGCAGCCGGAATTTGGATCAACGCGCAACACTAATGGAAGTAGATGGCACAAAAGAAGTGGCCCACGAATAAACACAAACACCTACCGAAAGGTTCACCGTACCACAACCAACAAAAAAACCACTCAATTTTTTTTTCTCATTACCAGATTCTTTACATAACAAACAAGTAACCATATTTTTTTATATAACAGGAATCACAACAGTAGAACTCAAGTTCAAAACGAAACATATACGATGATATTTCAATTTATTTACAAAGAAAAAAATTGGCGAGTGAACGATTACAAAAAATGATTAACCGAAACAGAAAAAGCGAATGAATCGCATAAACATAAAATAGAATAAATTAAATATAAGCAAAAAAAAATCGAATCACTTCCAATTAAAATTGGCGAACAAATCGCATACGACAAAAAAAAAAACAAAAAAAAAACAAAATAATGTACAACAAATCGAACCACACAATAAATTAATTAGTAACTTGATTAACCGAAACAGAAAAAGCGAAGGGATCGCACATAATATAAGAAAAAAGAAAGAAATTTTTTAGAAAAAATTTAAACGAACCTTTACCAACAATGTTACAAAAAAAAAAAAAAAAAAAAAAAAAAAAACAAATTAATCCGATTAAGTAGGAAAGGCTCCGAAACGAGGGTAAACTAGTGTCACCGCTATTCTTTTAGCGAAGGCTCCGAAATGACTGTAAACTAGCGTTACCGTCGAAAGATGAAGGTAGAATAAGCAATCCAGGGTAATAACGGTTACCAAACCGAAAGGTTAAAGTTAAGTGGAATCGCCCAGCGCGACATTTTAAATTTAAGGAATTAGCGAAACAGAAGCGCAACACTGAAAAATGTGCCCAACTAAACACAGAGCAAAACCATCGCATAGATGGCCAGTGCAAAAGCTCATCGAATAGATGATAGGCTAAGTTGTTACGAGTAGATCGGCCAGAGTGGGCCGCTCACTCTAGCAAGGGGGGGTGAAAT
>NW_022198705.1:0-6895 GCF_009176525.2 Contarinia nasturtii
TCTCTGTTCGGTTTCTCTTTTCTTTCTCTGTGTGAGACGTTCGAAGCACAGGTTTTGTCTCTGTTTTGATAGTTGACAGTTGTATTGTATTGTTGCAGCAGTTTTAGAATAAAGTGCTTTGAATTGTAAAAATTAATACATTTAATAAAACGAACATTTCAATTTTTTTCTTTCGTAAATAAAATTATCGAATTATAAATTTCGGTTATATACTCTTACAATAAATATGAAAAATATTCAAGTGATCTTAATTTTTAGAACATATTAATGCAGTTTTGTGTGTACGAATATTTTGTTTATTTGCTTCGTTTGCTTGTGCACGACAAAAGACCACCCATCATGGAACAAAATCAAAGACTCAGCAAAAATGTTCAATATGTTTCAAATTCACCGTTAGACTATAAGTCAAACAATGCGATATTTTTTGCAAATCAGCATCAGCAACACATCGATTTTCATCGATGTTCGCACATTGCCTACTGTGGTCACATCGTAAAGATGGAAGTGACCAAAGACGCACAAAATTTTTGGAGAAAAATTGAATCGGATCTGAATACAATCGTTCCTGACCATGTGAAAAACGCATTACAGTAAGTATTTATATTATAAATAAATGTAATTGGAATTCCTTTTAAATTCCATTATACCAATATTTTCTGTTTCAGCTCTACCGGTTATTCTAAGGCAATATCTTTGAAAAACCTTAACAATGAAAAACTACTTGAAGTACAGAAGTTTGTTGGCACTGAGCTCATGGAAATTTTAAAACGAAAATGTACAACATTCAAATTGGAGTTCAAAGATGAAGACAAGAAACACTTCTTTGGTATTTTCGACACTGCAACCGAAGATTTCAAATTTTTGGGAGGCGATGTCGACTTGATTAATGAAATCGTTCATTTTGTCAACGAAAAAATTGAAACGAGTGGAGAACAATATTTTACTAGCAATCGTCGCCAAATAACATTTCATGATGTTCACCAACTATCAATTGGTCTATATTTTGCGAGAAAAGAAAAAACACTTGACACTGTGATAGCACAATCTGGATTACATTCGATGAATGAAGAACAAGTCATGGAAGAATTTTACTCCAAAAAATTAAAGCCATACTTCGAATCAGTGGAATTAAACTCACTACGACATATCAACCAAGATATCATTACAATAAGAAATCGCGATGGTAAAATTTGGGCAGAGGTGAAATGTATCTTTTGTAATGAAAGTAAACCACCAGTGTTGGTACAACTTACTTCAGCATCGAATTCAAATGTACGTTATTGGAATATGTCAAATTTAAGAAAACACGTCCGATTGCACGAACAATGGTCCACCCAATGCAATAATGAAAGCGATTTTGAAGGGGATACAACAATGGAACAAAATATGTCGATGAGAAATGTAAACAGAAAAAATGCTTCGACAAACAAACGCACAAAAAAAACTGCAGCAACCACTTCAAAAAAACAGAAACATCTTCAGAAATTGAATCAAGCTCCTGGCAATGATGTTAAAAAAACGATACATGATCCAATAGACCAACTGCATCACGTTTCTATCAACAAAGAGCATGAAGCTGCCATTTACCAAACACATCAGGCTGAAAATGACGCTGACAAAACCCAACATAATTCAATAGACCAACCACATCAGGTTTCCATTAACAAAACGAATGAAGCTGCTATTGACCAAACACATCAGTTGACTATTGTACAAACGCATCAAAGATCTCCAACGGCCACTGATTTTATGCACTCTCAAAGCAACCAAAACGATTTGTTCTCTCAAGCGCTTGAACAGAACATGAAAAACATTACCAATACATTGCAAAATAGTGATAAAACTGAGAAGATGGTGTTCGATCTTGAAGGCAGCAATACAATTATTGACGTGGTTACAATCAAACCGGATGGTTCATGTTTGTTCGCTAGTATTGCACACCAACTATATGGACATAAGGCTCGTAGCAAAGATATTAAAATGGCAGCAGGCGATTTGCGTAGTCGTGCTATTAACTATATTAATGATCATTTAGAAGAATTCAAATCCGCATTGAGAGGAAGAGTGTTCGAATCTAACGAAGGCGCAGTAATATTGGATATGGAAAAAGAATGTCGTTTTTTTTTGAAAGTTTGTTTACCACAAAAAACAGTTTTTGGAGGATACGAATCGATCAAAGCTATTTCAGAAATAGAAAAAGTTAATATCATCACAATAAGCGAAAAAGGAGAATGTTACCATGCAAACGACTACAATGATAGCTACAATCGTACGATTTTTTTGGCACTACGGTTAAATAGAGTTGTTGAATCCAGCGAATCAAATTGCATTACGCACAATACCAGTAGAGATCACTATGATTCTGTGTCAGAAATTAGCAACGATGTTTTAGATAAAATGGTGCAATTTCTAAAAAATAAAATTAAGAATGCTAAATGTCAAACAAACAACAACAATAACAACAGTGTAATAAGCCTTTCAAACTCAACTTTAAATTAAGTTAAATAAAACACCATTTTTAAACAAAAATAAAAATAATTAAAGTATTTATTGCGAATCGAATTTTTCTTCTATTATATGAATGCAACTATTTCGCTTTTAATATTTATTTAATGTGCTTTTTAATATAAATGTTCTTTTTTTGCTTTGGAGATGTTTTCCCAGTTTAAGTTGTTGTGTTCTCTTATTTTGTCTTTTCTTTTTATACGAATCTTTAACTCTCTCGAGTCTATCACTACTCATTTTTTTTGATTCTGTGCTTAGAAGCCAACATAAAGACGTTTTTTTAACTATGATTCTCTTTTCTTCACCGAAGATTTCGACGTATGGACTTGTGTCCTTGACCTCTTTTCCGGCAAATCTATAAGCAAAGTTTTTTAACTGAATATCATTTATGCACATTTTATTTTGACTTTCTTCCGATATTTTCATTGCAGCGAAGCGTTTCTGGATACTTGTTGTACGTTTTGTTGCAAAAGAACCAATCATACATGGAATTTCAGAAACTGTTTTGCTCAGTAAACCAATTTGAAGTGCGTCAGCAACTGCACGAGTTTTACAATCCTGAATTATTTTGGCAATTTCAGTTTCGTTAGGCAGCTCACAAATGTTTAATCTGATGCATTTCTTGGGATTCAAGCTGGTTGGAAAAATGAATTCCGAATTAGTCGTGCTTATTTGATTTTGAAGATGAATTTTTTGTACTCGTCCAAGAGCTTCTTTCATAGAACAGTTGACAACAGTTGAATAAACGGTGGAAAACGAACGGATCTGTCTATAAAACTTCTCACAGGGTTGACTATTGAATAAGGTCGGCATAAACAAGTGTTGTTGATTTGTTTTGTTCAAATATAAAATAATTGAAATTAAGCTATGTGCATTCAGTTCTATACATGAATAGCAATTTGCGGTGAGAAAATTTTTCTCCAATGTCAGCTTGCTTGTTTGAACAATGTATCGCCTCCATAATCTAAACATAAATACGCAGTACCAAGATTTATCAATACGAGCTTGTGCCGATAACGTTTCATCCATGAACGCGTCCATAAACTCTCGCATTAGTTCCAAGAACTTCACCGTTGCATCACTATTTTTGACGAGTTCTTTCAATGATTCTGTTACCTTTTGATCACACAATTTTTGTACAGTCGTAAAATTTTGACGGTCAACTGGATTTAGTGTAGTTTTTGTTAAGCAGTGCTTATCTTTTCTCACATTATCTATTAAATATTGTAAATGCTTAACCTCGATATGGAATTTTTTGCCAAAGGGAAATTTTTTGGCATTTATTCCTCTTGCTTTTAAAAATTGATTTCGTTCTTTCGTCAATATATGTATGATATCTTGAAAATAAAACGGGGGTTCGATGTTATTCCCAGAAAAGAACCAGTTTGGGAATTTCAAGCTGGCATCACCAAGATTTGATTTTTTTCGCATTGTTGAATTGTAACGAGGATCGCTATCCGATGAGATACAAAGTACTGTGATGCCCACCTTTTTCAATTTTTCCACAACGAAATCCCATCTCTTTGCAACTTGATCACCAGTAAACTTTCCGTCACATCCGAAAATTGATAAGCAAAATGCTGGTGCATTTTCTAAAGGTGTAGCCATTATTGTTGTGATATAGCTGGACACAGTAATTTTTTTCGAAAAATGATGTACCATTTCAACTGCTGATCTTGCCTTGTACGAAAATTCAACTGGTAATCCATTTTCCCTCCTGGGTAAAACAAATCCAATCAGTTGATTGGTGGTCGAATCATATTGGACTCGATTTACCGCCCGAGTAGAATCTTCTGACAATGAAACAGCAAGCGGGAGATTTCTCTCGGTTAAATATGCCAATAGTTCATCACAACGAATCTCTCCTTCAATGATGGTGTTATGACTTTTTCTTATGAACCTGTTCGTTGCACCTATTGACGGTAGAGCAAGCGGTAAATTTTTTTGAAGAGTGTTATATCCCAATGGACCTGTTAACATTCGAAAGTATGCTGCATAAGACTTCAAATCGTCATCAAATCTATAACCGCCCTCAGTCGTCTTTGCATTACTGTCTGCAGTTTCTAGCAATTTATATAAAATTTTATGAGTATGCGTTTTGTAAACGTTTTCTATACAATTTTGATTCTTTGCTGGTTGTTTCTCGTGTGTTTCAAAAAACCATCCATGCACATATTGACAATTTGCATCATCCGTCGAAAAATATCGTGATCCGGTGCCATCTTTCAAAATATCTCGTACGATTTGAACGAGTCTTGCAATTAAATCTTTATCATAATCACCGAATTGAAATTTGGTGTGATCATTGTCGTAAATGCCAAAGAAATGAACTTTATCTGCATCATTAAATTTCGATTTGTTGCCTTCACATTTTCGTCGAATAATTTTCATAAGATCAAGACGTACGAACAACTCCACATTTTTCAATTTAACATCGTTGAAATTTTTAAACGATAGCGCATTTGAATAACCCGTAAAACTATAATATTCAAAAGAGATTAGACGAGAATTCATGAGAGAATTAGTTGAAATCAAGTATTATAACCTCAAAAAATGCCATGCATTTTAAATGCAAAAAATACTCACTGTAATGCGTTTTTAATATAACTGGGAATTATTAATTTCAAATTAGTCTCAACTTTGTGCCAAAATAGTTGAGTTTCTTTAGTCAAATCCATTTTTCCAATGTAATAGAGATTTAGTTTATTATTCCTACATGATGTTGTCACATCGAAAACAAAACGTCAACTTTTGACATTTGAAGATTCATTTTATGCAACGTTTACATTAATATGTTTATCAACACTTTATTTTCCTTGAAAGTAATAATGTAGACCAAATGAAATTCAACACGAATTTATTCATATTTTATTGAAAGTAGAAATCATAAGCGATACATACATAATTATATTTAAATAAATCTATCTCGAATAGACCGTACCATTTTTATAGATTTTATTTATAAACCATTGTTTTTTAAATACTTTTTCAAAACCCGACCGCAAGACAAATCACTTTCTTTTTGCCATGAATTTTCACTAGGTGGAAAGTTTTTCCAGCTAATCAAAAATTTTCGTTGACCTCTCACGATTTTGTGGTCCAAAATTGCCTCTACCTCGAATTCATTATTGTTTTCTTTGTCATTTTCAAATGATTCTTTCAAGTTTTCAACACTGGCTGTTGCCATCAACTGTTTGATTTTGGCTTCCAATTTTTTTTTATCGCGTATGAGGTGCCCAATTGTTTTTTGTTGATCAATTATCTGTTCTTTAAAACGATTTATTTCAGCTTCATGCGCCAAAATCGTTGTGTCTTGATTGCGATTCAAATTTTCAATTACTTTTTGCTGTTCTGAATTTTCATTTTGAAGACGACTTTGTACATTCTCATACGTCACAAGAGTTTGCTTGTTAATTTTATTTTCGGTGTAAAGTTTTTGGTTTTCTTCTTTAGCTGCAATCAAATCTTTTACAAGTTGTTCCTTTTGTTGTTTCAATGAAGCGAATCGATCCTCTTGCTGATTTGATGTATTTCGGCCACAATATACTTTTTTGGATTCAAACGGAGCCTCTACAAAATCATTTTCATTTTTTACGATTGGTGCCCGCTCACTTTTAATGGTAACACTTCTATCGACGGGTTTAACGTATCCATTTACAGCAAATTTCTAAAATACAAAAAATAAATTACACACAAATATTGATGGTAAATTTTTCAATTCATACAATTGGATCTTTTATAAACTCATCCATTCTTGCAACAGCATTCTTGAAATCATTTCCACGGCCTTTTTTCACAAATTTTTCTCTGTTTTGAGCGTAATCGACCACGAAGTCCGCATCAACGTAACCACTATAAGTAAATTTGCAAAATTGTGTACACCTTATAGAGATTCTTTATTAAATTCATACATACAAATTCTTTGTTCCAAAAAAAAGGACACATATTTTATTTTTTGGAATTTTTCCGAGCTCAGGAGGCGCATTAACGACCTGAAAAAAAATGCGCATATGAAACTTAATTCCTAGAATCATTTACAAATTGAAAAATACTTACGCGAGCTGGCCAATACGGACACCACTTCATTTTTGCCCTAATAGTGATGATTTAAAAAGATTTTTATTCGTAAAAACTACCGATATAAAAAAATTTTTAACTTACCAAACTAAATTTGGCTTGGAATCCATTTCGTTCTCAAATTGAATATCTTTTTTATGTTTATTATTCAGAGCCGCACAGAACACTTTGTTACTGATGAGTGTCAGATCACTTTAGTTGTCAAAGAAAAAACCGAGACAAAACATGTGCTCCGAACGTCTTACACAGAGAAACCGAACAGAGAGCGCGCGTTGAGATTATATACATACATAGTTGGAGGGGAAATGTTTTC
>NW_022198706.1:0-6555 GCF_009176525.2 Contarinia nasturtii
CCAATGTGGAAATCATGTGACATATTAATTGCAATATGGTGTTTGATTGATTGGTACATAAAGACATCCGGAAGGGCATTATCACGGAATCCGAATTTGAACCATCCACGGTTCATCATGGCAATAAATAGATTGAAGCAAAGGATGAAAGCATTGGACAAGGCAGCTAGTGAGGGTGAATTCAGCGCTGAAAATAAACAAATAAGCATTGAGCATACGAAAGAAATGATTATACCAAAATCACACATGCCTAGCATTAATGAAATGCAAAAAATGTGCCGCGAATTAGGCACGTTAATTAGTATCTGCGGTGTTGAAGGGGATCCATCAAAACGAAGAGTCAAAATCAAGGGAATATTTATGAATGTGCAAAATACCAAAAAGTGGTTGGAGCGCCTTTGTCATGAAAAAATTAATAAAGCTGGATCTGAGGTTATATTGATAGCAGGGAAAAAAGGTTGCAAGTCAGAGCTACCCACTAAAAAAGGAGAACCTGTAGCAAAATATGAATGGTGCATGGAGGCACGGGGGCTCATCAAGAGGCAAGAGAATAATGGTAAATCAGACGATGACGACAATTTAAATTTATTTATGGAGGAAGAACGAATTTCATCCATACGCAAATGGTGCATGGAAGCCCGAAAATGGAACATTGGTCAGGGAACCAAGATGTACAATCATTAATCTACAAGGTATCACGGTAATTCTCCCACCATTCGAACACATTTAAAATTGTATACTTGAAATAAATTGTAAAATCAAACAGAACATGATGTTTCTTGAAATTCACTTAAATAACACTTGCACCAAAGGAGGGTATTAGCGACAAATTTATAACAGATTGACAGACATTAACAAAAAAAGGGGGGACGCTCACTCACAATAGTCAATCAACGCATGAAAAAGGTTTTCAATAACGATGTCAATTGCACGATTGTCATTAATGGTTCACACGCAAAAAAATATAGACTAACATTTGTTCGCTGAAAAAAAAAAAAAAAGAAAAAAGGTTCTTTCTATTAAAATAAAATTTATATAGATAATGCATTAATATAGGTTTTACAGCATTATAAAATAAGGGAAAATAAGGTCACCCAAATTCAATCAAACATGGAAAGTAAGAATGAATGAAAATTAACAGACACCCTGTCAGTAACAGTGAACACAATTGGTTGCCAAAGAACACCATTTCGAAGTCGTTAGGACTGATGGTTGGGCATTCCAATCGGGAAGTGAATCACTCTAAACAAACAATTCAAAGTTTGAACATGATATGACCAATACAAGCCACTAAGAGCTTGAAAGCACAGAAGGAATCCTCCTATGTGAAAATGGACAAAAGGAATCCAAGGCGACCCTTCCTATGTGAAAATGAACCAAAGGTAAAAGGACGGGATGAATTGAAAGACTGAAAACCAGACGATAAAACGGTCTCAGTAAGGACCAAAAATTATTACAATACTGAAGCTGAAAATTACTATCATCATTATTGACAAGGAAGTTAGGTCAATAAAATAAAAAAAAGGGGAAAAGCCATTTCATTTAAAGGATAAAGAATTCAAAAATTATTCAGGTATGAGCTAAGGAATAGGAATTTAAAATCCACTTTCAAAAACGGACTTTTGAGAGAAGTATTTACGCGTGAGGCTACAAGCATTTTTCTGAACACTATAAGTTAAGATATCAAACCATAATCATATAGGTTCAAAAAGTAAAAAATAAAATTATCAATTTAAAAACACTCAAATTAACAGGGGTAGGAAAATTCAAACAACTTTGAGTGGCTTAGGTAAATAAGTGAAATAGGGGTTGCATATTTAGCACAAAGTAGCACAAAATTATATAGCATTTGACATTGTGCTTACTAACTTTAAGCAACTCTTTCGGGAAAAGGTATCAAAATACAGGAATAAATTCAGAAATAACATAAAATTTACAATTATGCGAAAATAATCACGCTGTTCATAAGGTAAAGGTATCAAAAAATATACCTACGTGAAAAATTGAAAATAATTATACGCATAAAAAATAACAGGTTGGAGGAATAAGGTTCGACAAAACCATGAATTGATGTAATAATAATAAAAAAAAAATGAATAGGAAACGTGCGTAACAACACTATGATACGAATTTTGAATTAATTTATTGTTTCCTGAAATGACTAGTATATTAAGTTGCGGCACAGTTTATGTAGCTATTCTGCATTTTCAGTTTTTTGTTTTTTCCCTGCACGTCCAGGTTTTTTTTTTCGACTTTTTTCGAAAAATGTCGATTTGGACCATCATCGGTGAACAAGTATTTTCATAATTTCACTTATTATGAAGAGCTAGTTGAAACTATGGTGTCTCCGTAGTCGGCAAGGATGTGCCCTTCCAACGCGGCAATAACCAATGAAATCGATTAACCTGGTGGAAAATAATAGAGATATATGTGTTCTCACGAATTCGAAAAATATCAATTTTTATCATATTTTTGCACACATGAAACCACACATTTTTTGAACAACAAACAATACTTGGGTTTTTATTGCTGGTAATGATAGTACATGATGTCTAGATTATATCATGGCCGTTGAGCACATTCGACCATTGCATAGATATGATATACAGTATCATTTGTGGTTCTCATGAAAATCATCAATTTTTGATGATTTTATCAATTGACCGCATACTCATTTCTTTGTGCATCCACGCACACTGGAATGTATTTTAATCGATATTTGAAGTGCATTCGCACTCTTCCTATCGTAGAAAACCAAATCAATGTCTATCAGTTTAATCGCACTGATAAAACATGCATATCAATTATGCTTCCGTTTGATATCAATTTTTGCGGTGTAGACTATTGATATCTTTATTCATTACAAATCGGACGAATTAAAACATAGCATTTTGTGGTTTTATTGCATTATATAATTACTGTGAAGTGAGAAATTATCATTTAAATTCATAAATTCGTCACATTGTAACGAATAAATTTTGCTTGAATTAAAGTGCAATATGAAAACAAAGTGGGTTTTATACAATCGAAAGGAATTGCACGTATTAAGACCAATTCTTAATACAATCGGGCACAGCAGATTTTGCGCAATAAAACAAAGTGGTTTAAAAAATGTACATGCGGCCATAATTCCACATAAAAATCACCTAACATTGTTGAAAGCAGCACCAATTGAGGTCTGCGAACAAAAGGTGAAAGAACCTGAAAGTTTTCTATTCTATGGTGATGAAATACGTTTAAAAGGGCCGCGGCGTTCCACCTCATTCTACATAACGACGATCGATAACTTACTAAAAAAAGGATACATCGAAACAATCGACATCTCCGACGATGATTGTGACGAAAGCGAAAATGACTACAACGAAGGCGAAGATGATACAGCGAACAAAAACAACAACGAACCAATTGACTTCACCCAACAAAAGGAGTTATCAACGATTGACTCAGCATCAGCATCCAATGATCCTGATAACGAGTTAATTCTTGCATGTGAATGCTGCAACATGCCCATCGCGTATTTCAAATCCATTGATGTCCATGAATATTTTCAAAAAGAGGATAATGAAATTTATTTGGACTCGTACGAAGACACTTGGCTTGAAAAGGTTGGAAAACATTGGGTATGCAAAGGCTGTGCAATTGTATTTTCAAAGCCAAACTGTCAACATCCAACCATCGACTGCACGAACGCTTACGTGTCAACATTGGGTCAAGCTCAAAGCATGTTCAACGAGAACTAGCGAACTAGCAGGATTTCCATACAAAAACTAATGAAATTATTAGAATTAACAAAAATTTGGATATAATAGTAACAATTTATTCTTGAATGTATTGCAATAGTGCATTAAAATAAAACACGACTCATTTGTTTCATTGAACTGATTTTTATTTTGCTTCTTAATGCTAGAGTATAACAATAAAAAAGTTGCTGAACTTTATTTTTTAATATTTGGATAGAAAAACAAACAATTTTTTAATATTTTTGCCATGGGACAGACGATATATTTATGGTATTAGAAGTGTTTCTTTGGTCCTCGTCTTTTGTGGATAGCCCTGGTGTCTCTCAAAATATACCAGCAATACTCACCCAACATGTTCGGTGTGTAGCGGTTGTTGAACCTATCCTCCATATCGCCGATGTCTTGATGAAACCGTTCCCCATGTTCGTCACTAAAATCGCCGAGATTATCAGGGAAAAAGTTTAAATGGGACTTCAGGAAATGCATTTTCAGAGATAGATGAGCCCCAATATCTCCATAGTTTCTCAACATTTCGGCGATAAGTGTTTCATAGTTTGGGTCCCTATAATTTCCAAGAAACCCATCAACAACACGTTCAAAAGACATCCAAGCTCTGAGTTGGACAAGTGTTAGTGTTTCTTCGAACTCTGCACTATGTAGAACTTTCCTTATTTGTGGGCCAACAAATATCCCTTGATGGATTTTCGATGTACTCAACCTTGGAAACATTGTGTACAATAAATCCATTACTGGGTGATCTTCTCCGAGGGCTTTTATGAATTGCGTCATTAAACCCAGTTTTATATGTAACGGCGGTAAAATAATGTTCTCTTTCGGTACGAGTTGCCGTTCTATAATGCTGTATTCTTCCGTATTCGTATTCGCTGTTCTTGCTGGCCAATTTGCTGTAGTATAGTGCTGTGAATAAGCCCTGCTGTCCCATAAGCACAAGAAGCACGGGTATTTCGGATAGGCTTTCTTTAGGCCCATCAACAAACCAATAACTTTCAAATCTGCCACAATTTTGAAATTGAAACGCGTGTACTGAATCAAATTCAAAATTTGTTTCATTGTGTCATACTCCTCTTTTACGCCTATACCAAATGCTACCGGAATGGATGGTTTCACGTTTCCATTGTTTAGCAGAACAGCTTTGAGGCTGGTTTTGGCTCCATCGATGAATAACCGCCACTCATCGGCAACGAACTCCTGTTGCATTACTTGGAAAAGTTGAGGAATGTCTTTGCAATAAGTGATTTTACCCTCAGTTGCGAAGCATTCCGCCAAATGTGCGCTTCTTTGACGAACAGCTATAATGCTAACGTCTGGAAATATATTTTTGTTTTAATCAAAACATATTTTCGGTATTTTTATTGATTAAAAAAAAAACACTTTAAAAAATCACCTTTTTGAAGTAAAGACCACTGCTGCAGTCGCGAGCCTAATAGCTCTGACATGTTTTTTGATAAATTCAGATCCCTAACAAGATCATTTGAATCACCCTGTGACAACATATGCGGCTCCGTTGTATCTGGAATGTATAGTGGATCGGAACTGGTTGATGGTCCATATAAAAATTCGTCATCTTCGTCTTCATCTTCTTCCGGACATGAATCGGGATGTTGTGCACACTGTTGTGGTGATTGTGGAATTGGAATTTCATCAGAATGTGGAACAGGGAGCGTAACCGAATCGACAGTGGCATAATGCACATTTTGTATATTTCTTTTGGAAAAACCAAATACATGTGTTAAACAAATGTAGCAGTTGGTGGCGTGGTTGATTGGATCCCTCCAAATCATCGGCCTGCCAAAAGTGAAGTGTCCTTTGCCTCTGGCCCAATCATTTAGGCGATTTCGACATGAAACACATACAATATGAGGTACCCAACAACGATCTTGATTTGTTATATCCAAGTTGAAATATTGCTTGTAAAGTGTACTGATCCTGGGCTTGATAAGCTTTCTTTGGCCGAGAACAGTAATCTTTCCGCAAATGTAGCAGAAATTATCGCTTGATTTATTACATCGTAACTCTCGAACACGCTGCATGATTTTATATTAAATTTCGAATTTATTTGCAATATTCTTTTGCACTGCTTTGTAACAAAAACACTGACTGAATGCATCATGGCGCATCCTGTGCATTTATATAATGCAAATAAACCACAAAATTCTATTTTTTAATTCGTTTGATACGCAATGATAACGATATCAATAGTCTAAACCGCAAAAATTTGAAAGACAACAGAAACTTAATTGATATGCATGTTTTATCAGTGCGACTAAACTGATAGACATTGATTTGGTTTTCTACGATAGGAAGAGTGCGAATGCACTTCAAATACCGATTAAAATACATTCCAGTGTGCGTTGATGCACAAAAAAATGAGTATGCGGTCAATTGATAAAATCATCAAAAATTGATGATTTTCATGAGAACCACAAATGATACTGTATATCATATCTATGCAATGGTCGAATGTGCTCAACGGCCATGATATAATCTAGACATCATGTACTATCATTACCAGCAATAAAAACCAAAATATTTTTTGTTGTTCAAAAATTGTGTGGTTTCATGTGTGCAAAAATATGATAAAAATTGATATTTTTCGAATTCGTGAGAACACATATATCTCTATTATTTTCCACCAGGGTAATCGATTTCATTGGTTATTGCCGCGTTGGAAGGGCACATCCTTGCTGACTACGGGGACACCATAGTTTCAACTAGCTCTTCATAATGAGTGATATTATGAAAATACATGTTCACCGATGATGGTCCAAATCGACATTTTTCGAAAAAAGTCGAA
>NW_022198707.1:0-5332 GCF_009176525.2 Contarinia nasturtii
AAAATATAGGTCATTTTATGCATTTTCTTTTCACACATTTTCCATATTTCCGTACATTTCGCGGAAAATATTTACCATCAAATTCCATTTCACTTAATAATAATGATATTTAGATGGAACATATTTTCAGATGTGATAGTTCGTTAAAAAGCTAGCAAATCATAGCGCATTTATGTTGCTTTATGAGCAAAACCGATTTTAATTGCTACATCATGAATCATGTGGTTACAACTTGAGAATGGTATTCATTTCCGTGAAAAGTTTTTGTATAGAATGCACCTTTTTGCAGTCGCTACCAGGATGAAAATTAAACTCATCAACCTTTAGAACACATTTAAAACAATTATGAATTAAATTTTATATTATCCAAGAGGGGCGAAAACTAATGAAATAAATGTCTTGCGATACAAATTCTGCGCTTTTATTATGGAACGAAAAATTAATGAAAAAAATCAAAGAGAAAATAAGTACGTTTTGAAGGTTCCGGATTTTTGCATTCAATCAAATAAAATCACGTCATAAACATGATCAGCGATGTCGGTGGGTGTTGAATGAACTTTTGCTCAGATTACCTTAATTTAGTTTCAGAAGATAACCGAGAGAAAAAGAGAGAGATAGAAAATTATGGAGAGAAAGAGAAGCAGAGAGAGGGAGAGAAAAAAAGAGAGCATCAGAGAGAGAGAGATAGAAGGAGTGAAGGAGAGAGTCATAGAGAGAGAGAGAGAGAGAGAGAGAGAGAGAGAGAGAGAGAGAGAGAGGAAAAGAGAAGGAGAGGAAGAGATATAAGAAAGAAATAATGAGAAAAAGATGGTGTGAAAGAGAGCGAACGGAGAGAGAAAGACCCCGAAATCATGGAAATAAAAGTAGAATATTCTCCGTATATTGAGTTTCTCCATCACGAACCACCTTTGTTTTTCTGACCAAAAGCCATGACTTTTTTTGGTTCAAAAGGTGTTGTTACGCGGTTCAAACTGTGCCAGTTTCCTTTTAATAATTAATATTTCTCTCGTTGTAAAGAATCTTTTGTTCTTGCTTGTGATGTGGCTGTTTTTGACGGTTTTTCAGTCAACTTTTAAATCACTGTCAAATAGAAAGAGTGATTCTGTCACAATCATTCCTTTCACAAAGCCAGAAAGATGTATTTTGAACGTTGAAAATTCAAATAGTCAACCAGTTGAAAAGTGCAGCCATTGGCCAAAGGCTCCTATCCGTGGATTTCACATTGTTTAACTCATATTTCTAACTGGGTCACAGTCCAAAGATGATTTTTCTTTGTGAAATACACCCGCTTCGATCGTCAACAGATACGCCACTCACTACTTGATATTTGAGCTGAACGACAGACAAGGCATGCCGGTAAGCACTTGGTGCTCATCCTGTTCAGCATAAAATCGGGTATTCGTAGAAAAATCTTATTTCGGATCGAAATTAAACCTGCGTCTCGAATTGTTCAAGTGCACAAAGCATACCTAATTGGATTATTCATAATCCGATAAAATATTCCTGGCAAATGTCAGGAATGAATGCCATTTAGTAACAGAAGTAACAACTACGCTGTAAAGTAGTTTCTTAAATATTTTCTTCTCTACGAGCAAACTAGATGCTAACACAAAATTAGATGCTAACACAAAAGATGCTTTTAATTTTACTATCTTCGAGGTAGTTTTCCAATACCGCCGAACAACAATTTCAATTTGTGACGCATTAAATTGTCTCATCCAAATTTCTAGTGTTTGTCATGGTAACCGACCATAACTTGATTTCATTTAAATTAATTCACTGGCAAATGCATTCCATGGTGAACGATGATTTGTGTAAGATGGAACTTGAATCTGTTTGTGGAATACTGGAAACAATATTGCATTGTTCAATGAATTCGTATGAATTCAATTTAGACAAGTGCTGTTCAATGTAACATATAATAATACGAAAATGATTGAAAATAAGCTGATTTTACATTCTCATTGAAATTCACACAACAAAATACAAAATAATACATAAGCTTAAATTCTCCCAATTACGGCATTTTTGTTTGCACTTTCAAAACACACCAGTTCCATGGCTGAAATATGATCGCATGCTAGTAAATAAAACCATACCATTTTGGAGGTTTAATTTTATCTTACTGCATATATGATGTTTGAAGAATTTTCAATAAAAAACGACTTATAGCTGAATAAAACTATTCATACACGGTGTTTTATCGTTCAATTTTCAACTAAATCATGTGGTTTGACTCTTTTTAGCTCGAACCTGGGTGGGTAAAATACACAACATTTTCCAAATTGAATAAATATTTATTTATATTCCTGGAACTATCTACGTTTACTTTCCCTAACCGGGATTTTATTGTTCAATTTATCAATTTTCAATGTATCATGTGCCAATTTTCTTTCTTTTGAACTGTTTTTGTTTTGAACCTCTCGCACATCGTATGAAATTCGTCATGTTTTGGCAAATCACCGTATTTCATCAGCAATCGAATGGCTTCTTTTCGAAAATTGTTGACAAATCCAATCAAATTACCACTTGGTGATTGATCCACTTGCAATCCATCATTCGTCACATCAAGATAGTTTAATTGGCCCCACCCAACTTCCTTGACACCATGCACCGGATCATTGTTAATCGTTGGATTGCTAAAAAGTTTTTTGTTTAATTAAAATTACTTTTCAAGATTCGAAACCAAGTAGTTTTTCAAAGAACTGACCCATATTTTACAAAGTTGCCGAATAACTTTGTCATACGATCGATTGCCGTTAAACTGACGGAACTATTGATGTTGGTACTTTTAGTTGCCACTATGTATTTGTAGAGACTTTCGACGGAGTGACACCTTTTTAACAAGCGGAATTTTTTTTATTATTTTTTAGAATTGTCCACGAGTTAAATAAAAGTTATTAATTACATAAATATATAACAAAGGTCATCGGCGTGGGAAGCACCGGGTAGTGTAAGATTCATCCTTTGTTTGGCCATATTCAATGTTGAATCAACTGAAAAACTGAGATTATAATTATTGTGATTTCAATTAGCACTGAAAATTCACTGAAATAATTACCGCGAATAGTATATTGATGGTGCGCTTGAGAGAAATTGTTGAGTGCTTTTGTCCATGTAATAATTAAGAACGAAATCTGACTGCATATCGACGTACTTTAGAACCGTGTCGTATTCACCGGACACATTTTCAAAGTAGTAGTTTCTGACTTTGTTGAGTAGATTTTTAAGATATGGTTTGGAATTGAGCGGAATGTTTGCGATTGCGGCCAAATCGAACGCATAATGCGGCAAATGGATATCATCAAATGTGTCGATTGCATTCTGCACATTTTCATATTTTAAACTCTCTTCGGATTCGAATAAAAACATTTCCTGAAAATCGAAACAAACATTATATTAACCATTTTTTTAATGATTTCTTCGCTCTTTCCATGTCTTTGAATTTCAAACTTCGTTTAAAAAATTTTTGAAGAAAAAGAAAGAGAGAGAAGAAGAAAACATTTTTAAAGAAAATAAAAAGAGATCGAACCCGACTGGTGTGTGTGAAATAAATGCTCTTATTGTGAAAATGTCCATTTTGGAGAACTTTGTGTGGATCCATGGTGATTATGGGTCGAATATCGTTTTTATCTGAATTCAAAATAAAAATTACTCTCTTTTATCTCTTTGTACCGCCTTAATGACGGCTCGCTGATAATGGTTCACTGATCATACCTTCCATTTTCGGTCCCCAAACGGGGAAGTGCAATAAAGTTTCAAGCAAAAACGGTTGAAGTGTATAACTTAAAAGCTGTTGTGCTGGCATCGTCGTAACGAATTCAATCAATTCCGTGTCATTGGTAATTGTTTGTGTCAAATTCCGTGCGATTTCATAAAAAATGCACTTGTGATTGCCGGTTGGGTATGAATGAAGCATCACACCGCTTATGGAAATGACACTTTGAAAATATGTTCGAGATTCGTCGTTAAAAAGGTGTGTCAGTGCTGAAACAGCTCCTACAGCCGTAAACATGGAAAATTATGAGAAATTGAAGGGATTTTTTGAAAATTCCGGGAAGTGGACACGAAAAAATATGAATATTATGATCTAGGGCACTTGCTAAAAACCGTCTTCACTTTCCCGCGAAATAAAATTTTCTTCAAAAAAAAAACCTGGCACCTGCACTGTGTCCCATAATGGTGATTCGTGTATTATCGCCGCCAAAGTGTTCGATATTCTTGTGCACCCATTTAAACGCCAATTGTTGATCTTTCAATCCCATATTTCCTGAATACTCCCTCGTCCCAAGTGATAAAAACCCAAATGCTCCAACACGATGATTGAATGTAACAAGAATTACATTTTGTTCCATCAAAAATGTTGGACCGAACTCCTGTGCTGCGCCATACACAAAAGAACCACCATACACAAAAACCATCACTGCTAACTTTTCGGTATTTGTATTCGCTTTTGAAGAAAATAGCAAAACAAAAAAAAGGTTCAATCGATTTCGGTTTGAATATTTCAAGAAAGAGCCTACCTGGAGCGAAGATATTCAAATAGAGGCAATTTTCGCTGACATATAAATTTCGTGTTGAATCTTGCATGCATGCATTACCAAATTCGAATGCATCAATTGTTTTCGGTTTCCATGGATCTATCGGTTCGGGCGCCTAAAATTCGAAAATGAATTATTCAAAATTCAAATTTGATATTGTATTCAGCAGTGTTACTTTGAATCGAAGATTTCCAATGGGCGGCTTGGCGAATGGTATGCCTTTGAATTCGAAATATGGCACTTGTCTTATGAATGTTTTATGCATTTGACCTCTTATGTACCCATCTGCGATTTCGACGGTTTTGTATTGAATCGCATCAACAGCTTGAAAATATACGGCTGCGAACAAAATAAGCACGGGAGCACGAGAGGTTTTTTTATCATTCATTTTTGTGTAAAACTTTTTGTAAGCCGACAAAGAATTTATCAATTTTAAACGATTTGCAACCGAGAGACATTCGACACTTTTTTGTGGTTTTATTGGACACGACATGAATTTCAAATTACAATAGCCAACAACCCATTATCGACACTTCGAAATGTTGTCACGCAAACACGATTTTAATGCAAATTGAAATGTAATTAGTGAATGTTATGTTATTTAAATGAAATCAAACCGCATGGTTTGAACATAAGCGAGCAACTGACTTTATTAATTATTTGAGTTTTTGCTATTCGACAATAGTCATTATCGTTACATACACACATACTAAAATGTCATTAGAGAATTTACTAATGAAAACAATTGAATCAAGCGAATGTCTGGGCCACTTAATTATATGTGCTGATCT